>NW_022991123.1:1963422-2098413 GCF_902827175.1 Gymnodraco acuticeps
GGGGGGGTGGTGGTAGCGCGGGGGGGGGGGGGGGGTTGAGGTGACGTGCAACAACATTAACATTAACCTTTCTGTTGCTCACTTGTTAGCACCCTTCACGCGATGGCAGAGCGAACAGGTACAGGTACAGGCAGGGCCCATAATGATAGCTCTATAGTTTAAATCTACTACCCACACATGAACATATGGAAATGGGATACTATTTAAAAAAATACATGTATTTATAAATGTATTTAGGAACCTATCCATGTGATTTTTAGTGGGGGTCGACCTCAAATCCTCTAGGGGGGTCCAGGGGCATGCCCCCCCCCCCGGTAAGATTTTTATTTTTATTTTGGAGTTAAATGCATCAATCTGGTGCACTTTGAGGGGAAAATAAAGAGACTAGATCTATGGAAACACCTATATTAAACAGAACTGTATACATTTCAATAATCATAAAATCATGGCCATAACCAATAACATACCATTTCCAATATGAAAAAAACACTGAAACTTGTTTATTAATTTATTTTTGGTTCATTTATAGTTGTGAGTGTGTCTGTGCTCCTGAATCAGCCTCTCCTGTCTCCCTCCTCTCCCCCCTCTCCATCCTCCCCCCCTGCTCCTCTTTGAGGCAGCAGCAAAGACTAGTTTTCTCTCAACAAGTTTTAAAAGTGTATCTTGCCTTTTTTCACCTAGTTAACTTTTTATTTATTTATTCATGCATATTTTACTAATCACATTACATTTCATTTAGCTGACGCTTTTATCCAAAGCGACTTATAATGACCCATTACAGGGACATTCTCCCTGGAGTAACTAAGGGCTCAGTGCCTTACTCAAGGGCACACTAGTGGTGGTGTTCCTGGCGGGATTTGAACTCACAGCCTTCCGATCTTCAGCCCACCTCACTAACCATTAGACCAATCACTACCCTCTCAAATGGAAATATGTGTTTACATAAATGGTGACCACACCGTTTGAGACCCACTGAGAACTTAGACTAAGTTAACTATCTAAACACTCAGAGAGTCCTTTACCTCACCTGAGCTGAGGTTATCCCGAGCTTGAATGACACACAGAGACCAATCAAGGGCTTTGATTTATGATCTGTATGACAGTGGCCATGTTGGCAGGCCACATCATGTGGACAGCCAGTCACCCTGTGTGAGGCAGGCCACTTAACAGGCCAGAAGGAGGCGAGATCAGAGCAAGGGAGCGAGGGATCATTGTCCACAAGTTAATCGATCGCAGATGGCGTCGTGGTCACGGACGAATAAAAAAGAAAATTCTTAAAATTTTTTTAAAAAAAACTAAATGGGTCGCGAAATATACTCGGGCGGCCGTTAATATACCTAGGTGGCCCGCCCAAGTATAGTCTATGTGTGGGAAACCCTGTATATACATATATATATATACACATATGTATATGTATATATATACATATACATATGTATATATGTATATATATATATCAAATCAAGTTATATTTATATAGCACATTTTTAACGATTTTTGGTCGAGCCAAAGTGCTATACATATAATAAAAATAGCCTACAGGAGAGACACTTTACAGCAAATACAACAACACAGATTGTTCAGAATATCAGTATGAGAAAAACGACACCCTCTATCCTTATATATATATATATATATATATATATATACAATAAGCCTCTACAGGGACGTTAATCTACGTCGGTAATATTAACTTTATTTAATACAACATTTACGGTACAAGATTTACATCATACAGCCCATGTAGTATAATATTTTACAAATGATGGATTACAGCAAACATCTGCAATATATCCATTATTATAGCTCCGTGGGCTGGCAGTAAGGCGATATGGGTCCGTTCTTATTGTGCATCCATGGGTAAAAGTTAAAACTCATGTAGTACTGAACACGTAACTTGAACGTGCCGGGCGGCGCGGTCCCGTGGGTTAGATGCGCGTTCATAACGCTGAGGGAAATAACTCTGTATAACGTTATGAGCACATTTTACAACTTGAGGACCGAATTATTTTAATAAGGGCTATATAAACGTTCATACTGGGTAGTTTATTTAGTTTTTAAAAAATTATCTAATGAGTTACAGACCAATCTTTCCCCATGTAAGTCAATGAGAAAAAGTGTTTCCGGGCCCAGCAACCTAACGGAAGTGTAGTACCGGCGTTTGGCCACAACGAATATTTTCCTCAGAGTCCGGCGCACTTCCTGGGGGCTTGGTCTGAACTTGCCACTAACGTGTCGCGCTGACATGGGGGGGGGAAAGAGAGCACGCTCGTGAACTGTCAACGGGGGGGGGCGGTGTTATGCTGTGTTATGCATGCCCACAGAGATATGCATGCACCTCGCAGGAGCGCGCACAGCGTGAAGCAAAAACTCCCAGACATTTCAATGATCTGTACGGCAAAGTACGGTTTGGAAACTATATCACTTCCTTTTGGAGGGCATGCATAACACGGCATAACACCAGAGCCTCGCTGCGGGGAAACGTTGGCGCTGTTCCGAGTTTGTTCTAATCTGTCAAAGTGACAGACTGCTTTCAGATTTTTTTATCATTGTTAAAAAAAATATTCGGTTAACGCGACCACTGCTGTCCCAGCAACATCAGTACCAAGCGAGAGAGTTTTTTCCACAGCAGGGGATATTGTAAATGCCCAAACATCCCAGCTTCTACCTGGAAATGTGGACATGCTCATATTCCTAAAAACCTGTCTGATGATGCTGAGTGAGTGACTTAGTGAGTTTGAGTTGAGTTACTTGAAAAACTAAAGTGAAACTTGATTTATTTTATTGCGGGGTCTGATTATTAAATGTCCTTGTTTATTTGTGAGGTGCAGTGGCACAAAGAAAATGCCTACTTTGTTTGGTAGTACTAGTAGGTACAAAAACACTGGTTTTCTTGTTCCAGTCTGTTACTGTCACTTTGTTTTTGACACTTTAAAATACTGCTATCCTACTAAAATGCTGTACAAATCAGATTTATTATTTAATAAAGAACATTTTCCAAGTAAAACATTTTTAAATTTAAATAAAAAAATATAAAAAATGTCTTTCTTTATTATTCAATATCACAATAAATACCGTACCGTGTGTAGAGGAAACTTCTGTGTAGCTATGCAGTGGGAGTCACCGACTCAGGAAGGAGACACGGTAGGAGCAGTAGCTTTGATGTCAAACACATGATGGTTTATTTGGAGTTACGGCCGGAGGATTCACATCACAAGTCCAAGAGTCAGAGGTTCTGACTTCACGGTAGAGTTGCCACGTCAATTCTGAAGAACTCTACCCCAGACCCATGTATTTAGCTAGTTCAGAGAGCATCATCAACATGCTGCATAACAAGATAGAATGATAACACCTCTATCAGCTGACGCCAACAGGCAGGAACAGGGAGACAAAACACTGAGAGCACAGCAGCCAATGTTACAGGTGCCTGTGCTCAGTCAGGACAGTTTGAACTGATAAACTGGGTCAAAGTTATGGGCCTTGGAAAATATTCCACAACAGTTTCTTCCTTTTTATCAATTTTGATCATCTAAAGTTTCTTTCTTTTTATCAAGTTTGATAATCTAAAACCCTTAGTCTAATAATATTTAGTTCAATACTTAAATCAATGGGAATCTTCAGATTTGAGTGTGGACTTACACAACATCAATTACATCAATAACAATCACATTAAGATTGAAACATTCAATCACAATGATTGATACAGCCAATCATAATAGGAAAAATCATCTCTCATCAGTGTTTGATCATCTTTTGTCAAAAGCATAATAATGAACACACATAAAACACAGGTGCACAATGGCTAAATATTTGTTTTAAACTAATATCTTTTATCATTTACCATTAGTTAATTTCACTCATCAAACTATAAAATCAAAACCAGCTTGCCGCTTTAAAGATTTACTTCAAGGCAATCACTAGTCAAAAGCATGTTAAAACTCAGGACTGTAAGAGATCCAGCTACAAATGTACAGTTAGAGTATAGAATTCACAATGGTGATTTGATCAATCTGTAATCTGTCCTCAATTTTAGGATTACTTTTAACGTTTACTCAAATACGCTTTAGTCAAGAGTAAGGCACTTAGTGAAATCAATACATTCATTTTAGTCAAGTACATTGTTCAAAATCTGAAAAGGAAAAGTTAGTCTACATAATTGTTATATGAAATATTATAAATATTTGTTTTGGGCCAAAACTGAAATTAATCCAGTACTTGAAACATCATTGTAGGTCTTTCTATGCATGGATAATACATTAAAGAGTAGTGTTGTTAAGCCTGATTGCTGGATTCAAATCCACTAGAGTGCATGTACCTATCCAGAGGGGAGCCAGAACTTGATAGATTTTGTCGCCGCACAACCAAACGTAATCTTGTGGCGAGCTAAACCCCACATCACTGGGCCAGGCCAGTTGTATTGCTCACGGTTGCGTTGTCGTTTTCCCAGGTGAGCCGTCATCACGAGGTGGGAATGCTCCATGGGGTGTGTGTGTATTCCTTCGGTCGATTTTGTGACACGGACAGTCAGACTCCGCACACCGGTAACACAAACGAGGAACCAGAGAGCATATGGAACCGCTCAGCTGGCACTCGCTCGTGATACCTTGTGTGTAGTTTGTTTTGGTGTATGTAGTGCAAGTGTGGTGCAAGTTGGTGATTAGGACACATCACTTGTTGTCATCTACTTTTGTTGGTGATTAGGACACATCACTTGTTGTCATCTACTTTTGTTGGTGATTAGGACACATCACTTGTTGTCATCTACTTTTGTTGGTGATTAGGACACATCACTTGTTGTCATCTACTTTTGTTGGTGATTAGGACACATCACTTGTTGTCATCTACTTTTGTTGGTGACTAGGACCTTGCAGTGGCTGGCGTGGACCCACGTAGCTCTCTCTCTAACCCTTGGCCTTCAGAGCTGTCCTACTGTAGTTATTGGGGTAACACTTGATAGGGATGTTTTCCTGAGTGCAGACAACTCAAGGTAATGGATTAGCACATTATCATTTAAATACAAAAATAGGATAGGCCCCTCAGAATTATTTGGGAGCCTTCCTGAGACATGCACATGCATAAATGTAAGGTTTGTGTTAGTCATTTAACATGCAAGAATCATAAACTCATCAGTCCAAAGCAGAGAAATGTTATTTTAAGTTAAAGGTGAGCTAGTCCCTGCGGATATCACCCCTTCTCAATTATTCTAAATGTTATATTAATTCACCATTTACCGTTTGATAACATATTAGTTTATCAGAAATATTTTCCTCTTCCATAAAACAGGTTTGAGAAATAAATGTTCCAATATAAAATCAATTACTCAATATAATTGACTCTTCCCTCCCTTTTCTTACATATGTCTCTTGAAATAATAACTTAGGAGTCTATTTAAGCATGGTGTAATCTATTACTCGAGAAGACTCAGTATCACCTGTGTGCAGCTTACAAAAAAACAAACAATTGTGAGAAACATATATTATGCAGGAACTGTATACCTTTGTTAAAAAAACAAAGCATATCTGATTTGGGAGGAAAAGCTTCTTCCCCTTAACATCTGAGTCACTACTGAAGGCATAGCATGAATGATAGTGGGTGTCTGAGGGTGTTATTACTGAGAAATGTCAAACACATTCAAAACCTTACATTTGAAAACTGGTTTGCATTCCTCCACTTAAAATGACGTTATCATTGGAAACAATAAAAGCTAATTGTTTTTGATGTAGAATCTATCAATTGAATCGTTAGAGCAGAACAGAATGGTCGTATTGTAGCCTGAGTACCGTGCAGCCTTCAGTTTCACCAGGTGGAAACATTGTCCATATAATATGAATACATGTAGAACTAGAAATTAAGAGGCTCCTGACATTAGGCCTATTTTAAAAATAGTAGGGGCTTTTAACAGCTTGCCAACCTACAGGCATCCTCTGCATAGCAGTATGAATAGCCTTAAAAAAAGAACCCACTCTGCGGTAACGAGAGTCATATTTCTGAACCAAATGCCCTAAGTTAAGCCGTTAGTCCCATCTGACTGACCCAAGGGTTGGTGCTGGTGTGACCGGGAGGCTTCCAGGTGTTCAAAGCTGATGTCAAGCTTTCAGTTCATGGCTTGGTGGGGGGAGTGGCCCACGTGAGACAGTATTGTTCAGTCTGAGGAGCGGCATTGTCTCTGGAAGCAGGTAATGGTGTCCATTCTCAGACCAGACCATTAATGTCATTTCATGTAGAGCAGCCATAGCATCTCTGTGACTGCACTCAGCCGGACTGTCAGAACTGGGTGACTCTTAGTGAAATCGTCCAAGGCCATAGACAGAATGGAACCACGTACCAACAAAAGGGACACAAGGTCATCAATGTCTCTCTTTACCATTGGCCTAATTGCACAACAAATTAGTGGGAAAAATGTGGAGCACTAATCCATCATGTGAAATGTTGAGTTAATCTAAATAATTCCTTATGGGTTGAAATCAAATTAACATTAGAACTAAAGTCAATCAAAATTGGACTTTGCACGGGTCAGAATCTAATCAATACACCATTTTCCCAGCTCTGTAATGAAAAGGATAACAAGATTAGGTACTTTACAGGAGTGTTCCACACCCAAACATGCACACTTATCTTATTCTAGTAGAGATTAGAGGACAAGGTATAATGTTGTGAACAAAATGATCAAGTCAAAGTTATTTTGTTTATTGTTATGTACCTAATTTAATTTAATAATTAATCTTGAATTACTAATAACTTTAAAGAAGGCAACAATTTACAATTTGGATGAAGTGATTACTCATCCAAAGTGTGTGTGTGTGTGTGTGCTTGTCTGCCCAAGGTTTAAAACATTTGGGACAGCACAGCAGTGAGAATGTTATGAGAACCAATCTGTTGTTTATACTAAACTCGAAGGAAGCTAGACTGGAACATTTTAAATAAATCAAAACACTTGCACATTAATTAAATACATTTCACATTTAGCTCAAGCTGGGTTCAATACTTTTCTTTATGGTATTTAAAATTGGGCTCGAGTAGAACCCCTGGATTTGGCTTGCAACACAAAGTGATACTGATCTCTGTAGGACTTGGACGTGTTATGATTCAAAGTGCCTGTGAAAGAGAGGCCCTTGGAAAACAACACCTATTTTTTAACTGTAATTACTTATTTTAAAGAGATTGCAACATTATACTTTTAAAGAATTGCTCAATTAATTTAACATTTATTATGCACACAATAAAAACTTCAACAAATATATTGATCCTGGCTTAACCAGCAACCTTTACTCTGTTGTTCATAAGCTCGGTTTCAGAAAACTTGTCAGTAGTTTAACAAGTATTTTAATTTTAGTATTGTCTCTGGAGACCAATTGGTTGATACGAGAAATAATTTGAAGCAGTTTAATAAAGAATGTTAAACTATTTTTAAAACTGTAATTGAACTTCAACTTATATTAATTATCTGATTCCAGTGGCCAGTTGGAACAGAATAATTAACACAGTTTCCATTTTGCTGCAACAGCGCAAAAGGTTTCAACAACAATTAGTATTATGTCTGAGTCTAGTTCTGTCTTATCTGCTTTGTTTCGGAATGTGTTCAATACATTACGTTTTTATTCATTATTACTATACAATACATAGATTAAGAATAAATGAAACAAATAATACAACATTGACCTAAAAAAACAGATTTTGCAACCCTGATCTCCTCAGGCAAGTCTCTGAGGGTCTCGGGGCGCAGGACGGGCATAGGGTTTATACAAGGTCACAAAGATATCTTAACATACCAGCAATACCATCTAAGAATGGATTCTTAAAGCAATATAATCTTATTTTCTTCTTACACCTAGCGCTCACCCTGAACAGTGGGCTTCTTGTTTACATTTTCCCCTGCACACTCAGAGGCAGGACATAAAAACACTTTTTATTTTTCTCAGGTCATTTACTTTTGGTGAGATAATTAAAGTTTTAGTTCATTTTACCCTGTCTATGGACTGATTAATTATTGTTACAAAACATACACAAGACGGCGGGACAAACCAATATAGACCCCCATACAAACAATCAGACAAACAAAACATGAACTCGTAATAAACACCAGCGCGACAGCAAAGCTCATCCAGCTCAATTTAGTCCGGATTTTAGAGAGATCTTAGAGGGGGTGGGGAATTAGTGGGGCGTCTTCTCACGCCTCACCCTTGCATACAAGTTATTGATCGGTGCCTGAAAGCCGTCCAAGAGCGATAACTAGCTTATCCTCTTGCGACAACCACTAGGCTATTTGTTTCTAGTGGCGCTGTGCCCCCCCGATCGGAGCCCACAGACTTTTTCCCTGCCCTTTCTCTCCAAACAACAGCTCAGTTGACTGTAGTCCGTACGACCAGCCAACTCGCCATCGAGTTCACCTCAAGGTGAAACACAGTTTGCCTATGCTTGCTTGCCACTACACACCTCTGATCAATTAGCCTATAATTTTATGTATGCACTCCTGACCGCTACCTGCTCCAGAGAGCCGTAGCACATCGGGTGATGCACGCACTTCGCGCTGGCCCGTCTAACCATGAGAAAAGCGGTCCTAAACAACGAGTGCTTTTAGACCGTCCCGTTTGAAGGACGGCGGTGCCGTGAGTTAAAACCTATAGGCAATAAGCTGTGACTTTCTCCCTCTCACTGCTCCAGCCCCACACACACGCGGTGAGGTTTCTTTTACACACACACACAAGGCTGCAGCTGGAGCCGTGTTTTTACAGAGAGGTGATAGCAGTAAATATCTCTGGCTGCTTATTTTCAACTGCTATGTTTGGCCGCTAAGACCCTCAAAATCCGGCGATTTGTCCAATACAAATCTAAAACATGAGCTGTGTATGCCTGTATGGCACTTCCGTCCCGAGCAGCATACACAGAGGAAATAAGCCAGGACTGAGTCCCCAGACACTGATTCCCTGGGTTTATCATCCCCAAATGTTCATTAACCAAAAGGAAACGCAGCCGATCAGTTTCACAGGTAATTTTAGGATACCGTCAATCACAGATTCTGGTAAGGCAATGTCCAAATGTAGATTTGAAAATCACACTTACCAGCTCTGTAGATTTATTGGCATCCTGCCGACAACGCCAATTTGTAGAGGAAACTTCTGTGTAGCTATGCAGTGGGAGTCACCGACTCAGGAAGGAGACACGGTAGGAGCAGTAGCTTTGATGTCAAACACATGATGGTTTATTTGGAGTTACGGCCGGAGGATTCACATCACAAGTCCAAGAGTCAGAGGTTCTGACTTCACGGTAGAGTTGCCACGTCAATTCTGAAGAACTCTACCCCAGACCCATGTATTTAGCTAGTTCAGAGAGCATCATCAACATGCTGCATAACAAGATAGAATGATAACACCTCTATCAGCTGACGCCAACAGGCAGGAACAGGGAGACAAAACACTGAGAGCACAGCAGCCAAGGTTACAGGTGCCTGTGCTCAGTCAGGACAGTTTGAACTGATACACTGGGTCAAAGTTATGGGCCTTGGAAAATATTCCACAACACCGTGGACTTATTATCGGGATATTATCTTACCTTGAGGTTTTGGTATCGTTACATCCCTAGTAGATACAAACAAAGAGTCAATATTTTTCTAAAACCATTTAGTGCTTCACATAATAAAATATGCTTTAGGAGCTGTAGGTGTGTGTTGTACAGTGTGTAGGTGTGTGTTGAACAGTGTGTAAGTGTGTGTTGTACAGTGTGTGGGTGAGTGTTGTACAGTGTGTAGGTGCGTGTTGTACAGTGCGTAGATGCGGCGAACAGACAGGTCTCAGTTGGTTTGGTGTCCTATGCTTACTTTTAATACTTGTAAATACAACTTTTGGCCCGTAATTTCAATTCCCCATTTCAGCGACTAGAGAGAGGGGGGGGATATATCCAGTCTCTGATTGTGTTACATTATAATGAGAGTGCTCTTATACTTGGTTAATTCTGAAATTGTATTATTTATATAGATATATGTGTGTGTATCAGTGACGTGCGGTGAGGTTCATGGCTGGTGAGGCACTGACTCTTTCAGAGTCAGATTTACAAATATTATATTTTGACCTTAATCGAAATGTTCGGTTATTTTCAAAAGCTTTTTTAGTCAGATGCTTCGATTCATTTTAAACAGACTGTTCAACAAAAGGATACCCACAATCTAAATATTGGTTTGTTCTTTCTTAGTAAGATCCCATGTTCATTACAATTGTGGTCTTACCTTGACTTGAAGATGAAGTCCATGCTATCCTTCTGGACAACAATCTCCATTACATTTTTGTAAAAGTCCTCCTTATCTTCCTCTAGTTTCAAAAGTCTAGCTTGTTGTTTGCGTCTGCGTAGAATAACAGTAGCAACAAGAACCTGTGGGCTCACGTTCGCCCCCTTCAGTGCGGCAGAGGTTATGGCTGCCTCTCTTGGTGCTTTTTTCATTGCCGTTGTATGATGAGACCAGCGGGCCTAAATATCATATATACGTGAAATAAGTTATTTAGAGACTATGGATGTCGAGGATAAATGTAATAAAGGGATCTACAAACATTACATTGGTGACATACAGTGAGATGGTGCAGGCATGCGCTTAGGGCCGCTTTCCAGACAGTTTCTGTGGGGTGACGCATTCTGAGGTGAGGCAGATCTCATCTATGCCTCACCTCACCCCACCCCAGAGTAACTGGCTTGAGCGCTACATTAGTAGCCGCGCTCCAGCCAGTTACTGTGGGCTTACGTGAGGCAGAGCTCGTCCCTGCCTCACTCCTCATCGCTCCCATGTAGTTGTAGCGGAGCTCGGCCAATTTGCTGATTTTGACTATAAAAAGCGATTGGAATCATACAGAAATCACACTTACAACACAGATCAGTGGAGACATTTTATTATTATTACTATTTAGTTTTTCTTTAGTTGTTTTTCCGTTACATTGGAGTATGACAGGTGAGGCTCTGCCTCCCCTGCCTCCCCTGACTGCACGTCGCTGGTGTGTATATGTCCGCATCTGTAGCCTGTTATTGTCTCATTATACCGCACTGTGAATGAAACTGTAAAAGTAAATATATAAGTCGTAGGGGTGTAACGGTTCACAGAAGTCACGGTTCGGTTCATACCTCGGTTTGGGGGTCACGGTTCGGTACAAGTTCGGTACAACAAGGAAAAGCAAAAAAAAGTCCCAAATGCATAATTTTTTTGCCGTTATTTATTTTTAACAGTAGTGCAAGTTTTGGTATGAAAATAAGGAACTCTAACATTTGGAATCATTAACTGTAATACACAGTTAAAAACAAACCACAAACAGTAACACACACACTCAGATGGCCATATTATTTAATAAAGGTACTCAAGCTTTACTCTATTTTCAAGTTTTTGTCTACATTGTCAGTAGTGAGGGCAGATCTGTTGGCGGTAACTATGTCACCTGCCGTCGAGAAAACCCTTTCGCTGGGGACTGAGACTGACTCGGATGTGATTGAGCATGTTTGACGTGTTACCACCAGCATACCGCACCGCTGTCGAACAACGCCGACACACCGTCCTCGTCCGATCCACAACTCGCACCCCATCATTGTTGTAGTCCACAGGGAACCCGAAATGTTCCCACACACCTGATTTAAAAGAAGCATGTGGGTCTTCTATCTGTGTGTTGTGTGAACTCGCCATAGCTACTAACTTTTCTTCTTCATGTATTGTGTTCGTTTTGTTGTGTTTTGTTCTTGTTCTTCATTTGTTATTTACAGGCGGCTGGCTTTTAGGCGCAATACCGCCCCCTGGATTATATATAGTGTAATACTGCCCTGAGTGACAGACTTTTTTCCCACTAGTAAAAAAAGGCGTATTCGCCATGTGACTGCATGTGCCGAACCGTGACGTCCGAACCGTGACGTCCGAACCGTGACGTGTGGGACGAATACGGATACCGTTACACCCCTAATAAGTCGTCATGAACACATCTGTCCATCAGACAGAGTGCTGCTGTGCCTGCTGTCATCATTAATGGACGTCTCTTTAAAATGACCGCTCAGAGGAGAGGAGTAATCATTTCTCTAACCGCCTGCTGCTTCCCCTCCTCTCTCCTCGGTTCCCCTCCTCGACTCCTCCGCTCGCATCTCCTGTGGGCGGGACTAAGACACGAGGATAGGAGTCGAGGAGGGGAAATTAGAGAATTGAGAAGCCTTCCAAGCCTCTGAATAAGCACTGAGCGAAACAATTCTAATGCACTTAGCACAGAACTCACGGTAGAACATTTGTATTATTTATCGGATCTGCACAAACACGTTATCAGATTAAAGCTGCGATTCCAGTGATTCTAGAGGTATAAGTATCATCTCTGTGCGACCAGAACTCAGGGCAGCAAAGGCAAACCCAGACAACACACAACGTAGCTTTACGGAGGCAAAGCGGCAAATATTTCTTACCTTTGCTGTTTTCTGATCAAAAGTTGTGTTCAATGGCATTAAAACGATAAAATGCTGCTGAAGGTTAATCCAAAGTGTCTGTGTCACTTTGAAATGATTACTGATAGTCCATCATTCCATTTTTGTCAAAAACCCTCAAAAACGGAGATTTCATATTGAGTGTGTGAGAGCTACAACCCAGCTTCCGGTTTTGGGCATACATCACCCTATTCACCAATGGTAATGTTCAGATGGATTTTTAGCAACTTCCCCTCGATTATATTGGCTCTAACAGTTCAAAAGAGGTATCAATCATCAAAATCGACCAAGGAGGGCCAGAGATGGCAAATCCACCCAAATGACCCCAGAAGTGTTTTTGTTGTTGCTAAACCTCTCTAAAAATGTCAAATGTCACTTGTTTTGCATCAATCTTGATACAGGGTACTTATATGTTATAGTTTGGATTCCTAAAGCTTTTAGTCTACTATCCCATCATTCAAGGGTGGTTTTCAATATAAGTAATGTTGTTGTTTTTGGACGCATAATATAATTTACATGTTTGTACTATGTTCAATCGGAATTGACTTTAAAATTAAAAAATTGTATATTGATTCTGACTTTTCTATATCCAACTCACAGGTTTATCATTGCTTTGAGAAAAAAGATTATTAATGTACCCCTTTTAGAAGGGAAGTTATAGTTATTTGTTCTGGGAATGTCATTTTCGAGTCTGAGACTTCAAAAACAGGCTTGGGGCTCAACAGGTTAAAGACATTTTATAGGCTCAAACCAACAAATATTAGTTGTTTTACTTGATGATGATGATTTGAAAGGGAATTTAATTGATCGAAGGATTTTCTGTCAACAGGGGTTCAGACTATATCATCCAATAATGTGGGCAGCTGTGGCAGAGGTCGTCTACTAATCGGAAGGTCGGCGGTTCGATCCTTTCATTCAACATGTCAACATGTCCTTGGGCAAGGCACTGAACCAAATGACTCCTGTGTTAGTGTGTGTGAGTGTTTATCTCTCCTGATGATGGTCTCTCTGTGTGAATGGGTGAATGCTGGCCTATGTTGTAAAACACTTGAGTGATCTCACTAAGACTATAAAAGTGCTATATTAATGCAGTCCATTAACCATTTTAATGGCCTAATCTGACTCACACTGCCTGGGTGCTCATAAGGGCAGTGCCGGAGCCAGGACATTTTCAGTGGGGTGGCCAGGATGGAACCAGTGATCATTTTGGGGTGGCATTGAAATCACTATTATATGAACATAAAAATACATCTCTCTAGAAAACAAGGGGTTATTTAAGGCACCTACAACACACCTCTACATTATTTGGGATTAAGCTAGTGGTGGAATAGATCAAATAATATTCAGTATATCTAACTATTTTTTTCATATTCCCACAGGCAAAGTAACAACGAAGCTTACATTATACAAATGTAATGCAATAAACAGACTGTTTAGCTTATGGTGATCAGCAGCCCTATGAGCTCATTCTCTCAGTGTATCATCAGGAAACACACACATCATTTAAATAAGAGTTTTTAAATTAAATTATTGATTAAGAATAAACATCTTAAAGTAAATAACAATAAACAATAGCCCTTAACCCTGTAAGGCCCCCGGCTGTAATTTTACAACATTACTTTAAGCTATCCAAAAAAGTCAGTAAATGTTTTTGTTTTTTTAAAAGACTACATTTACATAGTCAAAAGGTCCTTTTGTTCAGCCTCACAATGCTATTGGGTAGTAAATGTGTTTATAGGTCCTGCCCTCTGGCCATACATAAGACTAACATTCCTGACAATAGATCTCAATAGTCATCTTTTATGGTGTAAATGCCTTTTTAATAATAACATTTTTGAATGGAACATTCTCAACATGAATGCATCAATCTAAATAAATTAGGGCTGTCAAACGATTAAACATTTTAATCAGATTAATCACAGCTTTAAAATTAATTAATCATGATTAATCACCATTCGAACTATGTCCAAAATATGCCATTTCTTTATGTATATTGTTGTGGGAATGGAAAGATAAATGAAAGAAGGCGGGTATATCCATTTAACATACAGTATGTATGTATTATTATAAAACATTTCTGTGTGTCAAAATGAAAGACAGCCCACACACCTATCAATCATCAAACCGTGGGGTCTTAATTCATTACGTGTTGATTTCTATCAACGGGGGAGTACTTCAGGAAAGTCGACGGCGGGGGGCTAGTGGAGTACTTCGTGACCACAGAGCGTGAACGTTGTGATCAGCTGTTTTAGCGCAGTTCTCCAGTGAAGGGGGGGGGGGGGGGAGTCTCCCTCCGCAGCCGGTTGGCGTAGTTTTGGCACAATTCCGTTGTACAGACCGACGTTAACAGCAGCCCTGTCTGTGCACACGGAGACCGACTCTGTCGTCCGGTGATCTAACCGCCTTCTGGAAAAGCTTCACAAGCAGTAGCGTGGCGTGGGAAAAAAATTAGGGGAAGCCAATAATACGTCCTTTCTTTTGGGTCGGGTGTGGTGGTCAATGTAATAACGTAACCAGATGAGTGATTACAGCACCCGGTATCATTTTACACACATTTGTATCAGATGCAGGACTTACACACGCCTGTTATCTAACCGACAGGTCCGCACGCACTCTCCAGCCGAAACTCTAATAAGCATTCATTCACAAACTAAATCAGGAGACCTTTAACGTTTTACGTCCGATTCACTCCTTTTTTCCTCGCTGTACACAGCTCCAGTTTGGGCATTGGCCTGTCATCAGATTGTATTTGTTGTTGCTGCTGTAGCGGAAGTTTAGTACAATTATTTTTTATGAAATACTCCAAATCTCCACCCTCCATAATTGCACTTGCTTCAGTTGCTTGCTACTTTCTAACGGCGGTGAGAGTGGTGCAGTGGCGCTATCCATCTTCTATCGATTAGATTTATGATTCGAAAATTATAAAAGTAGGGTAGACATGTGGATATTATCCGACTGAACAAAACTTGCATTTATCTAACAGGTTCGTTTTCCACTGACCTCATTTCGAGCTATTTTCCTAAATCCTATGGAGAAATCCCATTGCGTTTTTGTCGAGGGAAGCCGAGCGCAGCTTACTTCCGGATTTTAGGATGCGTCACTGCAACACTAAGTTGATGCGATTTGATTGGATTGTGAGGGAAGCCAGCCGCCTCTGGCTTCCCTTGGCATGGCCCTGACCAATCACAGGTTGGCAGGGGCATCACGTGAGCCTCATCTGATTGGTCAATCCCTCCATTTTTTTTCACCAAGGGAAGCCAGATTCGGCTGGCCTCCTCTAGCAACAGTGAGTGCAATCTACTGTTTCACCATAACATCGACAGGGGCGCTGTTTCACTCTTTGTAAAATACTCAATGAGAATGGGGGAGAGACGGGCCGGCAGCAACACACAGCAAAGGAGAATTATCGAAACAAAACAAAGACTTAGCTAACAGACTAATTTCCACTACTCATGGACCACACCCACCTTTTCTCTTGAAATACTGGGTGACATACTGTCACCCTTTAGTCCCTCTCTCTTGTCTTTCTCTCCTTTATTTTCTTTTTGAAAGCCTGATTTTGTGAGTCGTTGAGACATGGCACACACGTAAGTACTAGCATCCCTGCTCCTCACATGCTCTCACTCTCTGCTAGAAAGTGCCATTTGGAGGCGGAGGCGGGACCAAACCATTACATGTAAATAGAGGGGGGTGTACAGAGGCTTTGGATAATTAACTTTTGGAAGGAAATAAGTTAAATGAATTGTAAGTTTAGTGAGTACATTATCAATACAATGTTATATTAATGTTAATTATTGATGAATGATGAAAGGTTACTTAAACATTTTTTTCTTAATGTTCTAAAATAGTTTGGGCCCCCGTGTTTGGGGTGGCCAGGATTCAGCTGGGGGTGGCCACGGCCACTCCCAGCCGCCCCCCAGCTCCGCCACTGCATAAGGGACCAGGTATACCAGGGGACATCATGTGATATATAAATCACCCCCCACACAAGTCTGTATTTAGTTTAGCGCATTTGCCATGGGATGTCTCTTACTGAAATGTACTGAAATAATCAAAGGGATATGATGTCAAACATTATATTTGAAAACAATATTAAACAAGATGATTATTATTATTATTAAGGCATATTAATGTGTATTTAATACCCATAACGACCCCTGATATAGTGCCTGTGTGAATTGGTGTCCATACTGTTTGGCGAGATAGGTCTTCTGAATTTGGACCAAGAATGCTGTCAAAACCTTACGAAATATTGACCCCACAGGAATAATATTATCATATATCTTTGTATGGGATAGTCATCTGCTGTGGAATTTTTTTTGGACAACTAACGGGAATGGCAGATTGCAATCTATTAAAAAGATAACAAACCACCTTTGCCCTCTGTGTTGTTTAGCTTTAGGTAAACTGTGTGGTTTGGGTTTGTCACAGTTACAATAGTTCGGTTAAGGTTGGTAAACTATCATTAAACGAAGAAGGATTTTCTGTTGGAAAACACAGTGGCTTCTGATGTTAAAGTATTACTTTGTATGCCTAACTGGTTGTATTCTAAATTCTTAGTTTTTTAGGTCCTTCCTTGGCCCATGCTACACCCTTCTGTTAAGATAAAAGTGAGGGTAGTGCTTTTTTCTGTAATCCGGCGGAGAGACAGACAAACCAACAGAACAAAAAGACAATTTTCTTGACAATGGCTATTCAGAACGAACTGAAGATTTACATTTTTTTAACCTACAGTATTCACTCATTTTCTGATTGATAATTTGGTTTATAAAATACATTTTCATAACAATATCCCATTGACTCATGTGGCATCTGCTTGTTCTTGCTTTACAAAAATGATCGCCCTTTTTTCGCTAGTTCCATGACGTTGCCCCTTCATAGAGAACCGCAGTGACGCATCCTAAAACCCGGATGTAAACTCCTTCCGGTCCTTCATCAAAAATGCAATGCAATTTCTCCATAGGATTTTGGAAAATAGCTTGAAATAAGGTCTGTGGTTGACACACATTTAAGAGACGGATCACGTTTTGTTCAGCCGGATAATATCCAATATATGTCTATCCTACTTTTATAATTTTCTAATCATAAATCTAGTCGCAAGAAGCGAAATGCTAACGTTATGCTATAGGACACGCATGGGCAAACTGCCGAATATTGGTACAAAATTGTCCAAATTATAGTAATGACCACATTAATTTTGCCTTTTTCCTGCAACCCCGTAATTTCAGTTTATTCCACTAGATGGCGCAATTGACCACTCGACAGGATCTAAGAACCGCATACGTCACCCTTACAATGGAGGAAGTTGAGATTAACCTGAGCAATCATGGCGAGAACAGCGAATACAAGTTGTAACAAGTGATGGGGATGGGGAATATTTCTCAGCTACTTGTGTGACAGTCGGAGAGTGAATACTTTCCAGCGGCCGCTGCTGTGAGTTAACGGGAGAATAATCTCCGGTGGACGAGCCGCGCTCCAGCGGGCGGTAATGCCACTGAAACACATTAATAAACAATGCACCATGGCACTCTGGAGAAAGGTATAAGGCTGGAGAAGTAGTTATTTAATTTAATCTGGCTTTGTATGATTAAAAACTACCCGACGCAGTCCTCTATTGATGTTGTGAGCGGTGTTGCGGAGAAAATCAGCGACGTAAAACGCAGTTTGGGTCTTAAGAACTGTATGTCATCGAGAGGCTGAAGCTACCTTGGAGTAAACTTGCCAATGTCACCACAGATGGATCGCCAAACTTAACAGGAAAAAAAGTCGGGCTGCTGAAAAGAATCCAGGATAAGGTGAAAGAGGAAAATCCTGAGCTGGATGTCATTTTCCTGCACTGCATAATCCATCAGGAAGCCCTGTGTAAATCTGTATTGCAACTTGATCATGTTGTGGAGCCAGTCATAAAACTCGTTAACTGTATACGAGCGAGGGAACTTCAGCATCGTCAATTTATTAAGTTCCTTGAGGAAACGGATGCTGATCACCAGGACTTGCTTTATCATTCTCATGTCCGCTGGTTAAATTTGGGGAAAGTATGTCGACGAGTGTGGGAGTTTAAAGGGGAGATTAGCTCATTTTTGGAGTTAATCGGGAAAGCTGACAATTTTCCAGAGCTAAAAAAAAAATCGAAAAGTCACTTCAGCTGGTTTCATGTCCCCTGTCACAAGACTGCAGGAGTTGCAATTGGAACTGATTGATCTTCAATGTGACTCCGTCTTAAAGGAGAAGTTCAACTATCTCAAACTGGAGGAGTTTTATGCTTCACTAAGCGAAGCCAAGTTTCCAAACATTAGGAGGATGGCACAGAGGATGCTGGTGTTGTTTGGCTCTACCTACGTGTGTGAGCAGACGTTCAGCGTGATGAACATCAACAAATCACGTCACAGATCCCAGTTAACTGATGAACACCTCAGATATGTCCTGAGAATTGCCACAACCAAACTGACACCAAACTTTGATGCACTGGCAAAAAAGGGTGACCAACAACACTGTTCCCACTGAAATGAAATGTAAGTTTTCTTAACTTTTTCAGGTAATGGCTTTTATTTGTAATTTGTATTTGTTCACACAAACACTCTCCATCCATCTGCTACTGGCCCGGCCCGCCTGTCAAATTGTAAAACTCATAGTGGCCCCTGAGCCTAAAAGTTTGCCATCCCCTGCTATAGGAACTACAGCAGGGTCGCTGCTTCAACGTCACGCCAACTTAAGATCCATATTCAAACATACAGATTGTAAATGGTACAAGTTGAAGTGTTTGTTTGAACAGTTTGCAGGAGGCAGGTACTTGCTTTCAAGCAGAACAGGGCAAACAAACTTAGCGGCAGTGTTTACGTGTTCAGTGTAATGACGTACAACGGCCTCGACAACTTCTGTAGTCCTATTCAGCCACTTGTTGACAACCATCGTTCTTCAAAAATCACCAGCACTGCTGATGTATTTAATGTAGTAGAACAAAACGTGATCTGTCTCTTCAATTTGTGTCAAACACAGACCTTATTTGGAGCTATTTTCCAAAATCCTATGGAGAAATTACATAGCTTTTTATCGAAGGAACCGGACGTGGTAAAAATGCTAACTTACTTCCGGGTTTTAGGATGCGTCACTGCGGTTCCCAAACGGTGTGCCGCAGCACACTGATGTGCCGTGAGGCAAGTCCGGGTGTGCCGTGGGATTTTGTGACAACCATACATTATTATTGCAATATACAACTACACAAAAATAATTATTTTTAAATGTACTATATCAGTACTTTGTAGCTTTATATGTACGTAATCTGCGCGACTTGCGCGTCCACATCTCCACGTGCAGTGCTGCATAAACATGGCTGAGTCAGTGATAACTTTCGAGGGGTGGAGCCGAGGTATGCTCATTATTTTGAGTTCGTCCGAAGAATAGACAGGAATGTGACGGTGAGGTGCAAACTGTGTCCAGGCCAGAAGCTGTTATCCACTGCACACGCTATTTGTTGTTTGTTTGTTTCACGTAGTCTGTTCTTCTTCTCTGTCTTCCGGTTGTTGCCTGTTTTGAATGGCAAATACACACTACCGCCGCCTGCTGGTAAGGAAAGTTATTGCCACTCACGCATGCGCGTGTAAAGTAACGAGTTACTTTATGTAGATAGTAACGAAGTAGTGTAATATATTGCTTTTTTTTTAAAAGTCATATGTAATATATTATATTTTTTTAGTAACGACCCCATCTCTGGAGTTGGCGTTCTCTATTCTGATTTACATGAAGAACAACAGGAGGTCACGGCTCTCTCTTGAACAGGACGTGCGAGTGGCCCTCTCCTCAGTGCCACCAAGGATTACAAAATTCTGTGCGCCCGGACAGGCACATGTATCTCACTAATTTGTAAGTCGGCAAAATATTTACAATAGCACATGTTTCAATGCTGATTGCAGAAATGTTTATAATATAATTTGTAGTTCAGGACCATGCAGTGCAGCTTCCTTGCATTGACAGTTCTCTGTGCTGAATTTCTGCTGAGTTTCCTTTGCCTCATTTTTAATGTTGTGACCTGTCTGGTTTAAATGAGTGTGTTGCTGCTTTGATGAAGCCTAATTTGATAAAGTTTCAAAGTAATTTCTGAAATATTTCGTTAATAAATATTTCATGAGTAATATAGTTGTCTTTGTCACATTTTATTTGGCATTAGTAAATAATTATGCACATTTACAGATATTTTACATGATATGAGTGATAACACGTGTTATAAGGGCTATTTTGCACAAGAGGTGTGCCTTGAGATTTGTACTTGTCCTTTGGTGTGCCTTGGGCACAAAAAGTTTGGGAACCACTGGTCTATACCACAGAGATATTTTGGTTATTTTATAAGGCTTGTGTTATCACAGCAAGACACTGTGACATAGCTTTCGCTGCTGGAAATATTTAATTTGGCAGCTAAATGTTGTTTACTTCTAAGCTTCTGGAAAGTGCAAGCAAAGGTTTAGTGACCAGAAATTGAAAAACATGGGTTTTGTGATCCACGTTTAGCCCATTCAGGCAAACTGGAAGACTCCTGTTTAGTAAAGGCTGCAGAGGCTAAATAAGTCAGTGAACGTGGGGGGAAGTTAATGCTTAGTAGCTCACACTGCATCCAGATCACACCTTTGATGCTGATGTCAACAGGAATAATGAATGAAGCTGTTTTGGGTTTAAACAACTCTGGAGGCTTATTCATTAAAAGTCAATGTGAATAATGACAGTCTGAGCCAAAAAGCCATTATGTTACTTGCAACTTAATCTTAAAAAACAAAACAAAACAATTCTTTTTGGGCTGATCTTTAACAAACTATCGCCCAGCATGATAGAGGAGCGACATCTGAGACACCCACTGCCTGCTACCATTTTTCTAATTATTTACCACGACAAATGCAATCTCTGGCACTGATTGTCATTTCACCATAGCCCGACAAGAAATTAAATGGAAATGTCAAATGGTAAACAATCGGCAAACAACTTGTGCACACTCCCTTTCACACACACACATAACCTCATGCATAGCACCCTCATGCAATTTGAATTTCCATTTTGTTTAGCTCACTTGGCAGCGTGTCCCAGGAGAAGTTTTGAGCTGCTAATGTTTTATTGATGGCAGTCACCTGGACTCAGTGGTTTCCTTCCACACAGGCGTGCCTCCCGGACAGATATGCAACAGTGGGATGCAATTTTTGTTTAACAGCAGCAAGAAGGGAGGCCTACATTCCCGTTGCTTGGTGTCTCCGCTTGAAAGAATGCAGTTATTTATTATTTATTTCTCAATTTTCTATATATTTTTGGTGTTTTCTCGCTGTCCTTTTTGGCCCTCTGGCTCCTGCAGTCATTTACCTGCATTATCTTTCTCTACCTCCCTTCCCCTTTCTTTCTGCCCCTCTCCCACCACCAATACAATCTCCCTCCCTTCGTTTCCAGCAGCAGCAGCATTGTATGCGTCCCAGCGATGGGATATTGCTTTTTTAATCTTGCTGACAGGGGACAATATTTATGTATTGTTTTTCAATATCCATTTCTCATGCTTACATAGACCTCGGTTTGGCCCGGATGCCAAAAGCAGAGCACCGGCTCCTGTCCTTACTCTCCCCTTCCCCTGTGATGCCTGTGTGTTTTTAATGTACCCACCAATAGAAGACCAGTACTCACATGTTTTTACTTGAAGGTCACCTATTATCAAAATCCACTTTTTCGTGTCCCCTCTGTGTAAAAAGATTCTAAAAGTTTCTTGAAAAAAAATGCGTCCTGATCCATTTATATAAAAACCTGTCTGAAAATGAGCTGATCAAATTTCGGCCACTTTATGATGTCATAACGATTTTTTGGCTTGTGTAACCATTAGCCAATCACCAACCAAGGTAATACTGTAATGTTGCTATTACTTAGTTAAATTCCACCACTGGTGTTCACCACATTTCTTCCTCTTTCTTTTCCACCAACACCCATTATTAGACATATTTTTTGGACCCAACCAGACAATGGTGTAATAGCGACCGTCAGTGAAAAAGTTGAAACGCCCCAAAGCATACTCTGCGTTATTGTGTATTTTATTTGACATGTGGCCATTATTCACAGAATAAACATCATCCTCAGTGTCATTTTCCAAAATACTTCTATACTACTACATTTCCCCTTTGTTTATTTAACGAACGGTCATTATAATACACATTTCTTTCTCTCTGAAAGGGAAAATAAGGGAGAGGGCGATATTCAGACTCCTTAAAAGGAAAGTTTGCGGCCAAATAGGAGGCTGTTTAAGAAGTTGAGTAGCAGTGGTCATGGCAGTTCATATTGAGGAGCAAGGCCTTAACAACAACATGATTGGAGTTAGGAGACTAGTCTGGAGACCCTGTATACAGATAGACAGCACTTTACTAAAGCAACTTCCCCTTGGTATTCAAAAGTTATGCTCTTCCAGGGTTGCATTAAAGCCTTTTTTCTCTCTCTCTGCCTCCCTCACACTGCCCGAAGGCCATTGTAAGTCCTCTCACTGTGTCTGTCTGTACAGTTCACCGGTGTCCCTCCAGACCTCTCGCCCCTCTCTCCCCCACGCCACAACCACCCCCCATTTCAGTCCCTTGAGCTCTGACCTGGGCCAAATGTCTGACAGCTCACTAAACAGAATGGCCTCGTGATCCGCATGGAGATAAATACACGCACACACACAAGTAGACGTGCTGAATCAGGCTACCAAACAGTATGTGTATTGCTTAGCAATCTTGAGCTGTGAGCTCTTCAGTTTCTCTGCAGTGTATTTTTTGTGATTAGGTGCTTCTGAGGTCAGAGTAGTTCTCTAAAGCTGCAACACTTGGCAGTTTATTGATCCTAATAAGACACATATTGTCTCTTAAAGACACAAGCGTTATGAATGATATCATTGTGAGTGTGCGTTTGTCCTTGATCAGTGTTGCGTTCTTGCAAGACTTCTGTGTATTCAGTGCCACTGTGTAAACAAGACAAGCTCCTGACAAAATGCTTTTGTCTCTCTATCACACACACACACACACACACACACACACACACACACACACACACACACACACACACACACACACACACACACACACACACACACACACACACACACACACACACACACACACACACACACACACACACACACACACACACACACACACACACACACACACACACACACACACACACACACACACACACACACACACACAGGCGCTTAGAACAAACACAAACTAAATGATCCATAAACAATGATTTATGAGATGAGGGGGAATGTCAGAAGTAGGATGTAAAATATTCAGCAGCCATTCCATATTCAAGGCAAGACTTTAGAGGTGCATGGATCCGCTACACCGCACCAGGTTATACACACACTGATGAACTCTATCACCCCTGGAGATCAAAGCGTGCATGTTTGCTTGTCAAATACTGGCTGTGGGGGAAGGCTCATATGTTACCACTGCATTACAGCCAGCGTCATCACATTTTACACAAGTCTAATCACCCCTGTCCCACCCGGTGTTGGGTGTGCAGGCAAGAAAACACACATGCATACAAATATATGGTAATAAATAAAGTTAGAAACAGCAGTCTAAATATGCAGACACACGTAGTCACACTCATGCTCGGCTACTTCCTCTGATAAAATTGAAGTGAAGGATGGTAACCATGTTATTAAATTGTATTAAGTATTGAAGAGTTGGGGTTTTTCTCTCTGGGGTGAAAGGCCTTCCACAATCTTTTTATTTTATACGCTCAACTGCCAGGTCAGATTCCATAACTTCTCTACTGTATTGACTTGACGCACGCACGCACGCACGCACGCACGCACGCACGCACGCACGCACGCACACACACACACGTAGTTCCATTGCATATTTTTTGGAAAACTTGATAAATGCCAGTACAGTGGTTGCTAAAACAAAATTAGACAGTTAGATAGTGGACCTATCATGCTATATTTGAACAAAATATTGTAGGGCCATACCTATATAAAACATGTCTGTTTAGTTTTTTTTTCAAAATACCAAACAGATCCTGCATTTTAGCCATGCCTCATTTCGCTCTATTTGACCTTTCCAGCCCTGTTTTTGCAGGGGCTGAGTCACGTAGCTTTAATGCAAATGAGCTGCAGCTGACCACGCCCCCCTGCAGGAGAGGGGAGCGTGCTTTGAGATCAGCTGCTGGGCTCTCAGAGGGGGGGAGAAAAAGAGATCTCCGTCCACCGTGTTTTATTCTTATATGATTATATAGAGTCATTATTCATTTGTTTTACAGCTCAATAAATAACAAAGAAGACCTTTGACCGGCACTTTTCTAATTTTGTCCGGAAGATTTAAACTTTAACGGACATGTTGACCGGCGGAAAAAAATCGAACTGAAATTCTGCAGCACGGTCCCCTCGTTCCTTGGAAGAGGCGGAGAGGTGGGTGTTTGTCATCTGCTGGTGGACTAACCGGAGAGAATTACAGCGAGGGAGGGATTGCATTGAATTACAGCAGCAGGAGGAGCAAACGCTTGCCTCGGGGAGGGAGAAAAAGAGCCACAGCGGAGAATAAACAGAAGGGCAACCATGCGCGGGAAGTCTTCTTCGCTGCTTTTGTGGCAGACTACAGCGCCACTTACAGGCCTGGCATATGTAGCGTCTCCAGCGCTTTCGAGCAGCAATGGCCGGCCACGTTCCCCTGATAGGTGGAGAGTTGCCCATATAGGCGGAGCTCCTTGTTTCTGACGTCAGAGATATTTCAAATCTGTATCAGTCTGTATCAGATCCTTTGCAGCCCCGTTTTTAGAGATTTGGGTATGGAGGAAAAGAGAGAGGGTTGTGTTTTCTGACACTTGGTGTGTTCCCTGACACACCGGGGACACATATTCATGTATAAAAGACGTACAAAAGGGGACCTATCATGCAAAATGCACTTTTGTGCACTTTTTGTGAGGAGACAGCCACTGCCATTGCCGTTCGAAAGCACTGGAGACGGTGTAGTACATATGCCAGGCCTGTAGGTAGCGCTGTAGTCTGCCACAAAAGCAGCGAAGAAGACTTCTCACAGATTCAGCCCTTGCAAAAACAGGCCTAAAAAAGAGCAAAAAGAGCGAAATGAGGCATGGCTAAAATGCAGGATCTGTTTGGTATTTTGAAAAAAAAACTTTGCAGACATGTTTTATATAGGTATGGCCCTACAATATATTTTTCAAATATAGCATGATAGGTCCACTTTAAGGTGGCACCAACCATTGGCGTGTTGACTACAAACCTCAAGCTTGGCTATTGGCATTAACCATCTTTCTTTTGGTAACCAGAATGAACAAAAGATATGGAGCTAAGTACATCTGAATGCTGAACAACATTTATTTAAGAATCCAAAGTGTTACAATTAACTTTTGTTGGAGAGAGATAAAAGTGTCATACAAACATTTAGACAACACCCAACACACGATGCCTTGATCATCTATTTGTATTTATAATTAGACCATTATTGACAGAATAAACATCATACTGTATTAAAGAAGACCTGAAACAACAAGAAATACCCTACACTCATCAGGAATATTTTTACTGAGGTCATCAGGTGAGAAGTAGGATAATGTTCTCATAGACTTCTATACAATCAGACTTATTTTTTCTGGCCATTTGAATAAATGTAGGTTTAAGGCAATTCCATATTGGATTGCCTTTTCAATCTCTGAAGTTGTCACTTGGTCCAGACTGATGTAGCTCAACAACTTGTGGATACATTGCCTTGAGTCTAAACTGTGGGGTATAAGATTCATCTTTGATCCTCTATAATGCACTGGTGCGGTATCTTATTGCCACAGTCATACTGCTTTATGGCGGTTTTATTTCCATCTCTGACTGGTATCTGGAAACAACTTGTATTTGTTATTCTACATAAATAAAATGATTTAGCAACACTAGTTTTATCATTGGCAACTTTTCCTCTGTTGCATTTATACAGAAGACTAGTATCAGTGTAAACAATGAGCATGTAACATTGTTTGCCTGACAACAAACTCAAAGAGCATCCTGTTTATCTAATGTAATGATGTGTCTGAGCTTAAAGACTGTCAGACGAGACACACTAACAGTCCATTGTCAAGTGTATTGGTAGGGCCGTAACTAAAAGTGATGTGTTGACTGTACTTTAGATGTGTCGCCTAATCTAAATTCATGGCCTGTTAGAGCAGATCCCTTACAAAGCATGAGAGTGATAAGCACTTGAGTGACTTTGCTTTTATGTGGAGCATCTCAGTGCACCATTATGTCAAAAAGGGGCTCTCACTCACTCTTTGCAGGCATACCGATACATTTGCAAAATAAAATGTCAAAATCACCCCCCCCCGAGAAAACCATGCCAATGTACTCAACCAATCACAAATAGCCGGTATAATCATCTGATCACCCAACCTTAGTACACATAAACATATTTCAGGGAAAGTAAGATGCAGTAAGAGCTAACAGTACTTCGTTGGAGTGGCAACAACTTACAGCGCACATAAGCAAATCATGTTTATTAGCACTTAACTGTGTGAACAGATGCTCTCTGTGGTAAAACATTTTGTTTTGTAAGTAGTCTTTACACAGGTATCACTTTACAAGCCGCCTTCTGTCTATTCTGAAAGTGACCACTGCTGATTGGACAGATGGAAGAAAAATGTCAGATGTCTGATTGAAATAAGTCGTTCAGAGAAATATATTAACATTAAAGGGGACCTTTTATGCTAATTTTCAGATTTATTTTTGTATTTTGTGCCTCTACTGTGACATTGTTACATTCTTTAATGTTATGAAAGTGCTATTTTCCCTCTGGACCAACTCTTTTCACCCTCTGTATGAAACCAGAGCCCAGTCAAACTCTGATTGGTTAGTTGGCCGGCTCTGTTGTGATTGGTCAACAGCTTGGAGACGTAAATGTATTGGAGTGCTAATAGAAGGATGAGTGTTATGCATGGTGTCATGTCGCAGAAGTAAACAAAGGAGTCCAACCGGGGGGGGGGGAAACTTCGGGATATTAGCCTTTGCAGACCATTTACACAAACACGTGAAACTGTGAAAGTAAAAAAAAATGTTTAAGACATACATATTACATACGAGTACATATTTATTAAAACCGTTAAATCAATTATAAAATGTAGCGTATCTAAGCAAAGCTGTTACGTAAATGATTTGCATTGCATTTTCATACTAAATTAAAATATCACCCCAATAAAAATAGGAGTCTGCTCTACAGAGGAGAAGACTAATGGCTTTGTGTTGTTAAGTTTGTTAATCATATATCTACTAATGACAATAATAAACACATAATGCAAATAAATATGCAGCCCCACTCCCAACTCTAATTCCTCAATGCCCTTTATCCTCCCCTGGTTTACTGTTTACCCTTTGATTAATTACATAAATTACTATTAAAAGGACAGCACAGCTTTAGGGAGGCAGGTTCACATTTTTCCACCATTGCAACTTTCTAAGTTTGCTAAGTTTGCTAATTAGCCACGAGGGAAATCTCCAACACGGAAGGCGTCTGAAGCTCTCCACTGTTTCTTTGCCAAACAGAATCCGTCCATGTTTATTAGCAAATGTTATAATCACGATATTGACACAATTAGCAGATATTCTGACAATTCCATGCGGGCTCTGCTTTGGGTGGTAGTCATAAAAATAGAATTCCACCAGTTATCAGCAAGCTATTTAAAATTGCCATCAACTGTGTGGAGTACATCACATGCAGTTGAGCTTGATATGAGCTGCTTAGCATTCGAGACATTCTTTAGAGTCGGAGAGGGTCACAAGTGTCCTACATGAAGGCTCGAGTTGATCTGTTGGTCGGCTGTTGAAAACTTGACCTGATATCCCCTTCTATGTACACTGAACAAAAATATAAATGCAACACTTTTGTTTTTGCTCCCATTTTTCATGAGATTAACTCAAAGATCTAAAACATTTTCTATATACACAAAATAACCATTTCTCTCAAATATTGTTCACAAATCTGAAAAAATCTGTGATAGTGAGCACTTCTCCTTTGCCGAGATAATCCATCCCACCTCACAGGTGTGGCATATCAAGATGCTGATTAGACAGCATGATTATTGCATAGGTGTGCCTTAGGCTGGCCACAATAAAAGGCCACTCTGAAACGTGCAGTTTTGCTTTATTGGGGTGGTCCGAAAACCAGTCAGTATCTGGTGTGACCACCATTTGCCTCACGCAGTGCAACACATCTCCTTCGCATAGAGTTGATCAGGTTGTTGATTGTGGCCTGTGGAATGTTGGTCCACTCCTCTTCAATGGCTGTGCGAAGTTGCTGGATATTGGCAGGAACTGGAACACGCTGTCGTATACGCCGATCCAGAGCATCCCAAACATGCTCAATGGGTGACATGTCCGGTGAGTATGCTGGCCATGCAAGAACTGGGATGTTTTCAGCCTCCAGGAATTGTGTACAGATCCTTGCAACATGGGGCCGTGCATGATCATGCTGCAACATGAGGTGATGGTCGTGGATGAATGGCACAACAATGGGCCTCAGGATCTCGTCACGGTATCTCTGTGCATTCACAATGCCATCAATAAAATGCACCTGTGTTCATCGTCCATAACATACGCCTGCCCATACCATAACCCCACCACCACCATGGGCCACTCGATTCACAACATTGACATCAGAAAACCGCTCACCCACACGACGCCACACACGCTGTCTGCCATCTGCCCTGAACAGTGAAAACCGGGATTCATCCGTGAAGAGAACACCTCTCCAACGTGCCAGACGCCATCGAATGTGAGCATGTGCCCACTCAAGTCGGTTACGATGACAAACCGGAGTCAGGTCGAGACCCCGATGAGGACGACGAGCATGCAGATGAGCTTCCCTGAGACGGTTTCTGACAGTTTGTGCAGAAATTCTTTGGTTATGCAAACCGATGGTTGCTGTCACGATCTGTCCGTGTTGTGTTTTGTCTTTTTCTGTCTTTGGTTTCCTGTTTTATTTTGTAAGTGTTCACCCCCCGTTCCTGCCTGTTGCTTTCTGTCTGTTTTCCCTCCCTGATTACCCGATTGTGTTCACCTGGTGCCCCTGTGTTTTCTCCTCCCTCCTCACCTGTCTCTTGTTTGTTTGATTAGTCCTGTGTGTATTTAGGTTCTGTGTTTTCTGTTAGTCTTGGTGAGTTCCTTGTCGTATTTGGACGTTGTTCACGGGGTGAGAGTACTGTTTTGTCCAAGTTTGTTTCAGTAGCCTTGAAATAAAGGTATTTTTTCTGTTCATCTGCATTTGGGTCCTGCTTGCCTCACTCAGCCCTGACAGTTGCAGCAGCTGTCCGAGTGGCTGGTCTCAGACGATCTTGGAGGTGAACATGCTGGATGTGGAGGTCCTGGGCTGGTGTGGTTACACGTGGTCTGCGGTTGTGAGGCCGGTTGGATGTACTGCCAAATTCTCTGAAAGGCCTTTGGAGACGGCTTATGGTAGAGAAATGAACATTCAATTCACGGGCAACAGCTCTGGTGGACATTCCTGCTGTCAGCATGCCAATTGCACGCTCCCTCAAAACTTGCGACATCTGTGGCATTGTGCTGTGTGATAAAACTGAACATTTTAGAGTGGCCTTTTATTGTGGCTAGCCTAAGGCACACCAGTGCAATAGGGGTGTAACGGTTCACAGAAGTATGGGCATAGATATGTCTCATAATTATTTGTGTGAACAAAAAAATAATTTGTGTGTAAATATGTGATTTGTAAATGTAAAACAACATCCACAAATGCATTTAAAAGATTTGCAAACTCACAAATACATGTGCAAGTGTAAAACGGATCTGCAAATACGCTAAATATGTTCACAAATAAAAAAAAGATCTGTGAATATCTCTTTAACATTTACACCTTTCGATCAGGCATTTGTGAATCCATTTTGTATTTGTGGACCAAAATGCGCTTGCGGATCTCAAATCTCTGTTCACGGATCTCAAATCTCTGTTCGCGGATCGTCTTTTTACACACACGGAATTTTGAGACATATTTTCCGCCGGTCTCGGCTAAAATCTACTCGTGTCACTCGGTTATTTTCAGAAACCACGTGATGGCCTGCTGATGACGACATTTCCGCATGATTTCAAAGTAAGAGCATGATGGTTTGTTTAATGCTCTGTTTTTGTATTATAATGAACAGCGGAACGTTGGATGCATTCTTCACCATCATCATCATGTTATAGTGATACAGTTAGTTTGTGTTATTGGTTCAATATAGCATATATCGAGCACTTTCGTTGATGTTGAAGTGCAGGCTATACGCCACTTTCGGGTCCCGGGGGGAGCAGCTGGCAGCGAAACAGCCCAGATAAAACTCTTTCTTCATTGTTTGTTGTGTATTCAGTCAAGCGGGTCGAAGTTACAAAGCACTTCACATCTTATTAATCGGCCTAATTTTACCTTACCAGTGCAGTAATAAAGTAATCTGTAGAAAAGCACCGTATTTAGGTCAGGGTTATGGTGATGAAGAATGCATCTAACGTTCCGCTGTTCATTATAATACAAAAACAGAGCATTAAACAGACCATCATGCTCTTACTTTGAAATCATGCGGAAATGTCGTCATCAGCAGGCCATCACGTGGTTTCCGAAAATAACCGAGTGACACGAGTAGATTTTAGCCGAGACCGGCGGAAAATATGTCTCAAAATTCCGTGTGTAAAAAGACGATCCGCGAACAGAGATTTGAGATCCGTGAACAGAGATTTGAGATCCGCAAGCGCATTTTTGGTCCACAAATACAAAATGGATTCACAAATGCCTGATCGAAAGGTGTAAATGTTAAAGAGATATTCACAGATCTTTTTTTAAATTTGGGAACATATTTAGCGTATTTGCAGATCCGTTTTACACTTGCAAATGTATTTGTGAGTTTGCAAATCTTTTAAATGCATTTGTGGATGTTGTTTTACATTTACAAATCACATATTTACACACAAATTATTTTTATGTTCACACAAATAATTATGAGACATATCTATGCCCATACAGAAGTCACGGTTCGGTTCGTACCTCGGTTTGGGGGTCACGGTTCGGTGCGGGTTCGGTACAACAAGAAAAAGCAAAAAAAAGTCCCAAATGCATAATTCCAGGTTTGTTGTTATTTATTTTTGAACAGTAGTGCAAGTTTCAGTTTAAAAATAAGAAACTCTAACATTTTGAATAATTAACTGTATTACACTGTTAAAAACAAACCACAAACAGTACCACACACACTCAGATGGCCATATTATCTATAATGGTTGATGTCAAACGAAAAGGTTCAATAAGCTGTAAAACTTAAAAGAATGTCTTGAAAATATTACATCATAAATAATAACAAAGTGTTTCAAGAGCGCATAGTCGTTGAAAAACATGTCAAAAGCTTCCGTTATTTATTTTGGTCTCACGGCTCTCATGTTTATTGGTTTATTAAAAACAGCGGGGATAATCTGTTGAACTGCTGTTGTCTTTTGCCGGGCTCCGGTGATTGGCAAATCTGGGTGATGCCTTCTGATATGATTTTAGCATGTTTGGCGTGTGTTTCCATTAGCATACCGCACCGTTGTCGAGCCACGCCGACACACCGTCTTCGTCCGATCCACCACTCGCACTCCATCGTTATTGTAGTCCACAGGGAACCCGAAATGTTCCCACACAGCTGATTTAAAATAAGCAGGTGGGTCTTCTAGCTCCTGTGTGTTACCTGAAATCGCCATACTAACTTTTCTTCTTGTATTTTGTTCGTTTTGTTGTGTTGTTTCTTCTTCTTCATTTGTTTTTTAAGGGCGGCTGGCAAACAGCTTTTAGGCGCAATACCGCCCCCTGGATTATAGTGTAGTGGATACTGCCCTGAATGACAGACTTGTTTCCCACTCGTAAAACAAAGACGTATTCGTCGTGTGACTGCATGTGCCGAACCGTGACGTCCGAACCATGACGTCCGAACCGGGACAAATACGGATACCGTTACACCCCTACTGTGCAATAATCATGCTGTCTAATCAGCATCTTGATATGCCACACCTGTGAGGTGGGATGGATTATCTCGGCAAACGAGAAGTGCTCACCATCACAGATTTTTTCAGATTTGTGAACAATATTTGAGATAAATGGTTATTTTGTGTATATAGAAAATGTTTTAGATCTTTGAGTTCATCTCATGAAAAATGGGAGCAAAAACGAAAGTGTTGCATTTATATTTTTGTTCAGTGTATGTACGTTAAATGAAGGCCGGAGCAGGGGTGCGTCTGGTTTTGCTGGTGTCAGTCGTGACCTGTACAATCACCATTTCTCAAGTACTGCTGTGGGCGAGGACACACAGGGCTGCAGATCTGCCACAGGGAGGCTTGGATAATGTCTACCCAGCAAGAATCCACTAATACGGTTCAAACAGGTCATGGTGCCCGTGGCCACCAATTAAAATGTTTCTGATTTAAAATTGTAGTAGTGTGTGGCTGTTCAGAAATAGTTTTTAACTCCTTTACATAAAATGAAAATTACTTTCAATTTTTTGGCCAGAAATCTTGGAAAACATTATCTTACGTAATAATGCTCATTGAACTTTAGAACATAACTACTGAACAGCAGAAGTAGTTCATTATTCCCACAAGTCTCCACACCTACATAACACATTTTCTCTATGTAGAATACGAAAACAACACATTGTTTCTTTCAAAGCTGAAAAAAAAGCTTCCTACAGTGTGGAGTATTCAGTGATGTTAGCTACTAGCTTGGCAGAGTGATAGAACAAAGATCTATGGGGTACCAAACCAAGTTGCGGTTGTTGGATTCACCTCCCAATTCTTGAACAAGGTGGTTTCTTAATAGGTGTACTTTCGGCTTAAGATGGGATGCATTACTACAGGTAGACTTTTCTTTATGTTCCCACTGCACACCAAGCTTAGTGTTCGTAGTGCTGACAGTGACCAACCCTAATGCTTCAGAATGCCATCTTCCTGGGTCAATAGTTCCTAAACAAAAAAAGACAGTTAATTATTTTTGTCATTAAATATTTTTTCAAGATCATGTTGGTTATCGTAAAATATGTTTAAAGCAAAAGTCATGACGAAGTTAAGGTTGATGGGTTGTTTAAAAAAACAAAACACAGAACTTACCATAACCCGACCCTAACACATAAGACTGCATGTAGTCTGAGACATAAAGACAATGTTGACTTTTTACTCATTAATGTCAATGACGTAAGTAACTTAGCAAACATACTTATTTAAACCCAAACTAACCCGACTACATTAACCACATGTTTAACCGAGTGGCCTTGATCTGAGAGGAAAGGCCATTCCCTTGAAACGTCATGCAGTTTGCTTGCATGGAAACTCTCTTTCTCACAGCATCTGCCTCTAAATATGCAAAGAACAGTTGAGTGAGCAAGTGAGGATCGAGAGTTTTTTGAAATATTCAGCTTTTTAAACTTGTGTTTAACATGTAACTTCAAATCCTCTTTTACCTACACCGTGCGCCAAATGCTACTCCTTCCACATACTTTCAGCTAGAGACTTCATTCCAACTTTAAAACGGTCACAAGACCTTCAGCTATATAAGAAAAATGCCTCTTGAGGGCATGAAGAGACAAAAACGTTCAACATGTCTCCATTAAGGCCCATTGTAAATGCAGCCTGATCTTTCATCACAGCACCAGCTACACACAAATATTAAGCTTCTTCACTATTTTTCCTACTCTTCCAGTTTAACATTTCACTTTCAAGTTTTCAACAAAGTCATTGCAATGCATTTGAGCTGTAACAATGTTGATTAAAAAATCATTTCACTTTTCTGCATTTCTCTGCTAAGTTCAGCAACACACTTACTTGGTTTTTGTAGATAAAAGCAGCTACAGAGACCATTCAGCTAATAACATATTCAGCTTTTTCTGCATTTTCAGCTAAATTCAGCAACACATGTACACAGTTTACATCATTCACACGCATTTTCAGCAGGAAATGCATGTTCTAGTTATCTCAGTAATGCAGAGCAGTCATGAGCGGGCCGGGGGAAAGAAACTAGCTGCAAGCATTTCAACATTGCAGATTCCCATCAAACTCAGAAATGAATTACTACATGTACAGGTGACTGGATTGTAGTGTTTTGTACATCACTGAAGTGAAGGTCATTTGTTTTATTTCAGCATTTTATTGATTTAAGACATGGACAGATGAGAAAGGCATAGGAAATTGAGACTTGATGTGGAGCCAGCAGAGGAACACATGTACCTCCAGAGATGGAGGATGTAACTACTCTTCTGCTTTTAAGCTTTTTTTTTTTAATCCCTTGAAATTTGTATTAAAACATGGATTGACATGAAATAAACACAACTGGACATGTTCCTCCGGAAATGGAAACAAATTTGAAATGTTCCACTGACAACCATGTTCTATTCTTTCAAGGGAAGCTGGGATAACATGACAAAATACAATTAACACACTGCCTTGCATCCTCCATCCTTCATTCACTCATTCTCCACCCACCCATCCTTCATTTCCCCTCAATACCACAGAGAGCAGGCATTCTCAATTAATCCTCCACCTGCATGAATTATTAAGACGTTTAGCGTCAAGCCCCGTGTTGCCTCAGCATGTCATGATTCTGTCATGAGCTCAGCTTTACTAACCTGAATTACAAATGTCAGCAGTTGACCTTATAAAACAAGGTGGAACATGAACTTCTAACCCCTCAGGTCCATATTTTGAGGGTCCTGCACGAGTTCATATCTGATTTATAACAAGGATGCGTTAACGGTGCTTTGAAACAGCAAGGAAATTGCTTAATTATGATTTAGAAATACATTTAGTATTTGTTATCACTGTTCTGATTTAGCATTAGCTTTGTACTCATCAACTCAGGCAAAATGGCCAAGGTGGAGGCCATATTGATAAAGGAAAACTAATTACGAATTGATCATATATGATCGTATAATAAAAAGATTCTGGAGGAAGAAAGTGTTTTATTTGCCAATGCATTCTGCAGAGCTACATTCAAGCAGATAAAGAAAGAGTGGTTGTTGTTGTAGTGATTTAAAGTATTTCTGTTTCAAAGCCACCATGTTCTCCTTGTTTACATTCCAGTTAGTTTACTTACTGCGGCAAAGCCCTTTGCCAAACAGGTAAAAGAAACATGTTGAGAAGTATTTCTATGCAAACACGAAAGATCACATGCATACAATTATATTGCATGGCCTTTTTTGCAGCCTATATTACATGCGTAAGAAGAACACGTTTGCAAGAATGCAAATAGTAAATCCATGTCAACATAAGGAAATACTCCTTTAAACCGAGGTGCAAGGATTATAGAATGAAGCAATAACTGCAGAAGAAGCTGTTAATCGGTCCTATTTGGCTTTTTGGGGTTTTCCTTTTCCTTTAGTGGGTTCAGAGCAGACTGGGCTCTGGTTTCAGACAGAGGGTGAAAAGAGGTGCTGCAGCACAGGCAGTATGAGAAAAATAAAGAGCTTTTTGAACATTAACATTTTTGTCCTCCTGTGTTCCTTCACACCTGCTCTTAATCAGCCTCGTTAATATTCCCCTCCCTGTCATCTGCCTAATTACATCACTCACTTCCCCTGTGCTTCTCTGCTCATTTTCCCACATCATCATGTCTGTCAAATTTGTTATTGGTTTCACTTCAGTCTTTGTTGGAACATTGGTTGTGTTATGATTGAACATTTAATGGAAAGTTATTTCTTTATGGTTTTGTTGCCTGTTTCTTTTGACTTTATTTTATTTTATAGGCCAGACCTCTAGACTTAAATAGCTTGATTTAAAGGTTTATTATATTGTAAAAACTTCAAAAACAACCTGTTTCGCTTGAACCCTTCCCAATAAACCAAAGACAAAAAAACGTGTAGCACTTTAAGGGTTTTGACAATTTGAAACTGATGCACCAGCACTTACAACTGTTGGGCTTATTTTAAGTGAATATATATGTATTCACATATATATTTGTCTGAGGTATTATTGTTATGGTTTATTGCACTTATTGCAAATCACTTTGGATAAAAGCATCAACTAATTAATTTGTACTGTGCCCCATAAATATGTTTCTATTTGTAAACAGTCTCTGGTTTAGCGTCATATGTTTTGCGGAAAACAAGCTGAGCATCTAAAGGTGTTTTTTGGGTCACAATGAAATATCTTACAACTAAACTGCATTTTTCTATTTTGTTGTAGAAGAATATTTTGTACCGAGAACTCAGCCCTTCACAGTTATACATAAACCACCTGCAATATGATACAAAAACATTATAAAAAAATAACAATCGTATTGGGACTGCACAGCCTTATTAACAGTAAAAACTAAAACAAATGTTGGTCAATTATTTAAAAATCAACATTTTGGACACAATTTTCGAGTTTAAAATATAACAAGGCTGCATCTGGTGGAGGGAAGGGAAAAGTGAATCATCCCAGTAATTAGAAACGCTGAAGAGAAGTCACTGACTCGGCTGGTCACAGTGTGAATTGATTCAGCTCAATTATAGAGTTGTTTATCTGCAACGGCTCTCGGAAGAACCCATTTTTTTAAAAACAGACGGAGGAGGTCATGGACAAAAACTCTCATCAGGGATGCACGCAGCCTTGTCGCTTTTGTCACATTTCCCGGAACACCGTGTTCATGTCAAAGTTTGCTTTCACAAATTACTTCCAGCAGGTGAAGGAACACATATAAGTGGTGTTCTCTCTGTCTTCCAAACTTTCTGGCCTTCCTTCCATTTTCCCTCCCCTAAAGTTCCATCTTTGTCTCTCTCTGTGAGGGGGTTATTGTTAAATATTGATTGCTGGAGAGATTGGGGGTCTTAAAGCGAGAGTCAGACGGACAACAAAAGAAAGGAAGGGGAGAGGAAAGCAGCTAGCCTGCAGCCAGCAGTGAAAAGAGCAGCCTTCTGTCTGGACCTAACCACAGATGTTTGCAACAGAGAGCCATAGCAAATACAGAAAGCTCTCTACATGTCTGTCACACACACACACACACACACACACACACACACACACACACACACACACACACACACACACACACACACACACACACACACACACACACACACACACACACACACACACACACACACACACAGAGAGCAATAGTGAATCAGTCTCTTTCACATTATGCTATAATTGGCAGGAGGCTGGAGGAGGCTATCACTTATCTTGTCACTGAGCAATTGTTATGGGTAATGGAAGCTGTGTGTGTGTGTGTGTGTGTGTGTGTGTGTGTGTGTGTGTGTGTGTGTGTGTGTGTGTGTGTGTGTGTGTGTGTGTGTGAGAGAGAACATATTTGTGTTTTTGTGTTGGTGTGTGAGTGTGACTCCAGGCAGCAGATGGAACTCCATGCTAATTGGGTGGAGATCAGTGGGGGAGTTTTGGAGGAGCCTGACCCCGGGCTGGGCTGCTGCTCCTGGGCTTGGCTTGCTCCCACCCCTGGCTCCGGCTGCTCCTCTGGGTGCTGGTGCCAGGCTGCTCTCCATCACTTCCACCCGCCCATAACCCCCTTCTGAACTGATAACCCAGCGGCCAGCGTCTCCCTTCATTTCTGCTTTTCCTTCCCTCAATTATTTCCTTTAGCTCATATTTTCATTTTACTATGAAGTTATTCCTCCTTTCACACTTTTTGTGCAGCAGATACATTCCGAAGATATTCTCTAGTATCCACTTGAGTAAAACACATTTTCTTGTCCATAAAACTTTTTTTCCGCTCCACAAATAACAGAAGGGACTGCCAGCTATTTGTGTACATATTGCTTAAGATGCTATAGTAAATATAGTTAAGAGCACAAACCCTGAAATGGTATCTGGGCTAACTGGTGGTAGCGTAAGGTGCATTTTAGTAACACAGACCCGAGTCAAAAGGATTTGGTCAATAAGTCTGCCTCCCCCAGAAAACAAAAATACTATAACATGTTCTCCTTATTATTTACCATTTTATTCATAGATGATGTTGTATTTCTGTAATTAAAAGGTAATGTAATACTAACATACTGCATAGATAATACATATGTATGCTATACAACCATATATCATGATACATTTACACTGTGCTACATAAACTATACTTAATATAAAATGCAAGATATATACCATAAAGCATTATAAAACATATGTTTATTTCAGACATATACTTTGCGGAAAATATACTAAACTCAATATAAACATACTACATACAGTATTCTACATACAAACTGTACTACATACGACACAATAATAAATCTGAATCTGTACTTCATATCTACTAAACTATTCAATGTGCATTACAAACATTACAAAAAGCATACTGTACTTCATATATATATATATATTACTATAAGGAACATGTTATATTAAACTATTTAATGTTTTTTTAATCAAACCCATACTACTTATTTTACCTCAGAGTTGCTTGACCAGACTTCTGAAAACATAGTATTTATCTGTGCGATGTTCAAATAATCAACTATTGTAACTGATAATACATGTTTTAATTGTATTTCCTTAACTTCCCATTGACCTGTATACCCCTTATTTTAAATGTATATTTAAACAAAAAGTACATGCAAATTACATATATATGTCAATTCTGCTCTGGGATCAATACAGTGTCATCTTATCTCAAAGCAGCACGATTACTGGTGCATTTGATTTAAGGTCAGTACGTCCTTATTTGCAAATAGGCAGACTAATATAAATTGGTGCTTAAACCATTAGCTGATTTGACAAAAAACAAATATATAACCCTTTTAATAATATTTTAACCATTCCCTTCACAGGCAGCACTGCTAAAACATTCCCACTTTCTCAAAACATAATTATAAATCTAATTGAGTGGGCTTGGGTAATTGCAATTAGCATTTATTTTTGTTCACTATTTTTCCAATGAATCAGTTAATTAATAAAACAGTAAGAATTCATAAAAAATACCTTTTTTAAACTACATGTTCCCAAAGATCAAATCCCAGCTTGACATCATCACACATGAACGGACATGGCTGTAAATGATAAAATATTAACGCAACATCTCCTCAGCGGCAAAATCAGGGGGCCAGCCAGCAACTCTTGTGAGCCTTTGGCTATTAAACCATGTTGCTCCTTCCATGAGCAACATGCACAGACTGGGGAAATTGGATCATGCATAATATACAGGCATATGCGTGACATTTGCACATCTGCCATAAACAGTACACCTAATGGCACTGGCGGGAACTAGCACACAGGACATTTAAACATTGATTGGTAATGAAGAACCATACTTTTAATTGTTTCTATGATTGCTTTTGCAATAAGGTATTCCATTTGTTTTAGCCTGTCAATCTTTATTGTTATTTATTTTTGGGTTGGTATATGTCTGTCTTGTTTTTTTCCCACATAGACACACCCACCCACTTTACGATTAAATTACCCTACATAAATAGAATGATTCAACTCCCGCAACCCTGTTATTATTTGATGGCACCCAGCGAGCATTTATCCATTATTCATGCCATGCCAAAGGGGGCAACTTTGGGCCGAGGCTTTGGCAAAAGCATGCCTGAACCCTTCATTATGTGTGCGGAAGTGTGTACATATATATACTTATATGTTTGTGTCTGTGTACTGTATGTGTGTGTATGTTTCACTCCAGAAGACACTCATACTGCCAGTACCAAGCTGGTCACAGCGACACTAGCAGAAAATCAAAGAATGCAGCTGGGAAGTAAGTGTGTGTGTGTGTGTGTGTGTGTGTGTGTGTGTGTGTGTGTGTGTGTGTGTGTGTGTGTGTGTGTGTGTGTGTGTGTGTGTGTGTGTGTGTGTGTGTGACTGGAGGCCAAAGCTGGGTTTTTCAGTCAATTAATTGGGATTTGAACGTGCCTTGGTCCCTCAAAGGCTTTTCTTCTCAGCTGTCTCCCAGCAGCGCCATGAACACATTGTCATGATGTTCACAGAGTGCATATATCGCCCTTTGTTTTTGGGTGACACTTGGATAAAGACGTCATCTGAGATAGCAACACAGCATCCAGTTCTTTAAGGTCCTGTCTACACATCACCATCCTCTTTCTGAACACACCATCTGTGTTTGTAGCGGCTGCTTCGAGCGCGTTTAAATATTCAAACTTTTCAGAAAAGTGCTGGAGACGTCGCTGCAGAAATTGGAGGAGAAGCTTGTTTATGGCTGTTATGTAAGACAGAACATATCATAACAAAGACTGAAGAGCCTATGTGTTGGAACAGCTCAGTTGGGCAGACACTATGTGCTGCTGCACTTTTATCGTCAAACGGAAATCCTCTTCCCTGTCTACGGCTCTCAGGCGGCTGTAAGCATTAAAGCCCATTCATACATACATTCAAATCTGAGGGCAAACATTTTCCCATTGGTGTTAATGGTGAAGATGTCAAACAAATATGAAGAAGCACAAACGTATTATAAAATCCAAGGCGCCATGAAAACATGATATACACAGTGTTTATATCTTCCTTTGCTTTTTGGTGACATTAGGAGAAAGACATCATCTGAGATATAAACTCAGTTTCTAGTTCTTTTAGGATTAAGGGCCTGTCTTCAATAGCATCTTTTTCTGAGCGTCTTCTCCAATAGTCTCAAATGAAGTGTGAGCGGATGCTGTCTCATGCAGCCTTGAGAAAGTGTTTGAGTGCATCGCCATTTCTGTGCGATTGCTATGAACGTTTTATAATATCAGAACTTTTCAAAAATGCCATGGTGACATCACCGTATAAATGTGGTGGATAAACTTGTTTATGGATGTTTATGTAAGATGGAAAATATCATAGACCGAAAAAACGCCCTGGAACAGATCAGTTGGGCGGACACTAGGTGTCGCTACTCTGAGTGTTGTTTTTTGGATGAAATGCTGGGAGGGGGCACCTAAGTAAAAGACGCTATGCGGACAAAGGCGCTAACCCATCAGGGTGCACTATAACTACAAAATAAAATAACGGGTAGCTGACTTAAAAAGATTTGACGGACAGTATAATGCAGAACAATCCGCAGCTATATCATCTTATTATATGTTGTCTCTTTTGAGGGACTTCCAAACACAATAGCTTCTAAAATACTCATCCTCACTGTTATTCCAAATCAACTTGTTTCTATAATACATTATGCATTGGCAGGCTTCCAGCTACAGCGTGTGATGTGAATAGAACCGGGTTACTTTGCGTAACCTTGAGGGGGGGAAAAGGGTGCAACTTAAATCTCGACAATGTCATTTCAACTCCTCTGGATGAAACATTTATGCATTGCACTACCTGCACTCATTGGACATGTGAGCTCTGGGAGTCTTGTTGGGTACACATGTGATATTACTTAAAAGATAACCGGTTGCCTGACTATGTACATTTTCACCCCAGACTTGCATTAACGCTACTCACTGAGAAGAGTCAGGGATACATTAAAGGTTTTTTTTTTTTTCAGTGTTTCTTTAGAGGAAATACACTTTAATAGCATACCTTAACTGTAAGCATTTTCTCTTTTTGTTCAATATTATTCCTTTTGAAAGTGGTTGCTCCCCTTTGATGTGATGACTGATATAATTTCATGTTAATCCTCATGCATCCGCAGTGAGGAGGATTATAAAAAAAGTGGCAAGATGGAAATAGAACATGTGGATTTGTTTAATCTTGTAATATAAACAATGCACAGTGTCACTATAATCTAAACAATCCAGTGTGTTTTTCAGTACCATGGACATATCCAATCAAACCATTTATTGTGTTCCTTTTCATTTCTGTATTGTCTCTTTAGTTAATGATGAATATGTGGTGTTTTTTTTACGATTACAGACAGTTTAAGTTATGTAATCAGTTCATTTATATTTCAGGACCATGGACAGTTCTCCATAATATATCCAATGGGTTAATGGTACATTTTGATGTAATGTTTAACTTGATTATATTGAATTGAATTACCTCTGCTAAAGAGGTTTTGTTTTAAAGTTGGGAATGATGGTCTGTTTGTAAGCATAATTCTTAATAAATAATGGTATATTGTTCATGAAACCTTGAGGAAGGGTGAAGCATGGGTCAATAAATGACTGAGTGGGATACTAAAATGATGTTCATTTTCACCAAAATTGCAGAAGATGGCGTTTCTGCTGCATTCATTTATGGTCAAAGTAATTGGAAAATGTGTTCCTGACCTGGAAAATTCCCCTTTCGCAAACAACAGCTCGTAAAGTTGCCAAAAATACAACTTGCAGAATTTAATTAATATTATGAAAAAACTGTTTCGCTGCATCTATGTTGTATTCACATTACAACGTGAAGATAAGCACCAGAGTCACAGAATAACATCCCAACTGAGGAAATGGGCCTTGGAAGAGGTCTGCCCTCTGAGTGCCAGTCTTCTTTGTTTAATATTTGGATTTCTGTTTTACTTTGATATGTCTAATGTGTTAATTTCTTATTCAGAAAAATGGTCGATGCACTATTTAACTATAACTTGAGTTTGAAAGGGCCCTATTCTGCTTTTGGGGGTTTTCTCTTTCCTGAAGTATGTTCAATAGGTTTGTGTGCATGTAAATGGTCAGCAAAGGCTAACATCCCAAAGTTCCCTCCAGAGGGAGTTTCTCTCCCACACACTCCCCCTGCCTTAAGCCAAGTGGTTGACCAATCACAACAGAGCTGGCCAGTAAACCAATCAGAGTTTCCAATCAGTGCTGCACTTGAGGAAGTATGAGAAAATAGGACACTTTAAATAAAAAAGCTTTGTGAACATTAAAGCATGTAAACATGTCATAGTAGGGGCTCAAAATACAAATTTGAACATCAACATTTAAATATGATGTCCTATCCTTTAATAGATTAGATATTCATTCAGAACCATGGGGATGTGTTGATTTTAGCCCCCAGTCTCCTGGTGATAGAGCATTACCATCCCTTTTGATCTGCCTTTGTAGAACCCAACCACACATACAAACAGCACGCACAATAACACAGACGTGACCAAAATGATGTACATTAACTTATATGATAAACAGACTAAAAAAACAAACTTTATATGCATATGCACATCCTACCATACAGGCTTCCAAACACATTTTGAACATGTCAGCAGAATATGGAGGGACAGACAGGAGACATATGCAGGAAGCAGACTGTGAAGCACCATCTGACAGTGACACACACGTACACACACGCTCAGACATATCACCGGCTAACATGCGCACGTGCAGAGGGCCATTCAAACGCATCTGTCTCTACTTAAATGAAGAGCAGCAACGATATATGAGCATACCCAATCTGGTTCAGGTTCATTGGCTCTGCCTTTTCCATATAACTAGCTCATATAAAATACATATATGTAATACATCAATTTGAGTGCGGCAGTAGTTCCTGCCTTTTTCCCCCCATGCTTAAAAGAGATGTAGTTAATTGATATTCTGCTTTGTTTTAAAGAGGCCCTATCATGCTTTTTGGAGTTTCCCCTTTCCTGGCGTGTGCAATATAGTTATTGTGTAAATAGTCTGCAAAAGCCCCCTCCCCCCCTACCTGAAACACCTCGATTGAACACCTTTTGTTTACTTCAGTGACATAATGACATCACTATGTAACACCCACGCCTCTATTGGCTAGCGCTCCAAAACATTGTACGTGATATTGTAAGGGGCGGGATATTTCCTGGCTAGCTAACCAATCAGAGCAGACTGGGCTCTGGTTTCAGACAGAGGGTGAAAAGAAGAGCTGCAGAAGTAAAGAGCTTTTTGAACATTAAAGTATGTAAACATGTGACAGAGGCACAACATATAAATATAAACCTGATAATGAGCATATGCGCTCATAAATCACAAACCATTGAATTTAGTTTAAAAAAAAAAATAGAGCACACTGAATTGAAGTATATTCTACATGTCTCTACTGTATGTTCATTTCACTTAATTTAAATATAATTGCAAACTCCATTACGTCTTACGGTGGCTCTGAAGTGCAAGTCAAAACAGCATTTCAGGAAACGCTACAGTATTTGAGAAAACACCACAGCATTTCACAAAACGCCACAGCATTTCACATTGGACGGAAAGGGTATTCCTTAGTGTTACGTTCCCAATTGGCTAGGGGAACAAAAGGGAAACGACACGACCAGAGTAGAATTGGTATATGCTACAGGTGTTTTATTCGTAACTGCAACTGAGCCAAAATGATGTACACGAACAACTTGGCCCAACAACGGGTCAAGCTGTTACGATCTAACAAAAGGGTCTCCAAAAGAGAGGTGCCCAGTACTACACAAAAGGAAAGAAAATACCTCACTTCTAAAGTGGAAACAAAACAAACAAAACGGGGCTGTGGGAGAACACAGCTGGTGCTGGTCTACAGGTGCTAATCACCTGGATCTAAGCAATATACACAGGAAGGCTAACCACAGAATACTATAACACACGGCTAGTCCGTGTAGCTAACACATAACCCTACTAACACACTGCTAGGCAGTCTAACGAAACACAGAGTACACACACACTGCTAGGCAGTCTAACGAATCACAAAGTATGACGGTAATATAGCGAGAGGCTTGAGGCGTCTGTCCCATAATACAGAGCCTCCAGAATGATGTCCATGCCCGGCCTTTATACTCCTCCCCCGGATGACGTGGCAGAAGCGGGCGGGGATTAGATGTCGTCAGTCCAATCGCCGCGGATGTTGCGAGGTCGGGACGGCCAATGACAGCAAAGGCACTGCACAGCTCATTTACATCCACCCACACAAACAGAGTTAAGGGCACAAGGTAACAGCGGCTGTAACACTTAGGGAGAACACTTCTTGTTTGTGATTGGACAGAGCCAGCCAGAGAAGCACTGCTGTGATTGGTTGTTTTTGCTGCCAGTCAAGAAATGACGCTTCGTGATCGGTCAACACCCGACAGCGCAACATGTCCCCAAACATCAGCCATTAGCTGTTAGCACACAGAGCTCACAGCTCCTCATATCTGTTCAGAGACTGGACAAAAGTTACAGTTTTTCTCGATTGCTAACACACTAAAATTATACATAAAGCACAATTATTTTTAACTGACACTCAAAGAGCAAAACATCGACTCAAATCTCCAAAACTCTAAACACGTTTTCAGCTTTTCACATAATTTGCAAATCAACATGGCACTTTTGCAAACCACTGCACACGTTTCTCCACGTAAGACACAGGAGTCTGACAAAGTCACGTGTTAGCAGGTTTAAAACACTGATATTCAAAATGCCTCACACATGGACCAATGATCAGGAAACACGTTCCACCCGACCAAACACGTGTTAGCATAATTGTTGGCTCATCAATCAGGATGTTAGCACTATATAGACCCTCCAGAAAAACGCGATTCTTCGATCGCAGAATTTACCGCATAATCAGCAAAATGGCGCAGATTTTCAAAAGGCCGCAAAATCCCCGCATTTTTCCACACAGAGTTGAGAAAAAAAAAAGTTAACTCGTCTTGACGTGAAGTGATGATGATGACGCGACGTCATCAGCTCGCGCATCACAGAAGGTAAACAACACCGTAGAGTGAACGTGTGGAGCTCACACGAGAGAGAAAACACCAAAATGAAAAAATCTAATCCATCTCATTTACCGACGAACATTTCTGCTAAAGACCGGGAAAAGCAGTTCCCCGATGTCTTGCACGGAAGTGGGGGGAAACTATTCTGCACCCCGTGCAACTGTGTGTTGGAGCATAAGAGAACATCGACGGTGACGACCCACTTTGATTCATTCAAACATTCGAAAATGCTTTCTGCTGCTGCGGACAAGAAAGCCAAACAACTCACGTTCACCGAGGCATCAACCTCCAAAACCCTTTCGAGGGCTACAAGAAACGAGGTGAGAAGCCTACAAGATTGAAGCTGGTCAGATAACGAACAAGTAAATGAAAACAGAATGAGGTGGAGAAGTGTGTGTGAGTGTGTGAGAGAGTGTGATTTAAAATAGCCCAATTGCTTTTACAATAAATAAAACATTGAATGTGTTTAATTGTATAGTAAAGGGATTTAACGTTAGTGGCAGGTTGTGTGTGAGAGAGAATAAATAAATAAGACAGCCCAATATTTATTTTTTCCGCATATTTAGCATATTTCGCAACTTTCCGCATATTTCGCAACTTCCCGCAATTTCACCGCATAAAATCACATAAAACCCTGCATGTTTGATCGCATAATCAAGGATTTTTCCCCGCGTTTTTCTGGAGGGTCTAACTATAAAAAGACCACAGGACATTTCTTACAGCAACAATGGAAGCCAACATGGAAGCAAGAGGAAGAGGAAGAGCTGGGTTGAGAGTGAGAGGAGGAGGAAGAGGTGGGTGGGAGTGAGAGGAAGAATAATGAGAGGTAGAGGTAGAGCTGGAGGGAGAGAACGTGGACAAAGAAGAATACTCTCTAATGAAATGAAATGTTATCAACCATGGTTTGACGATGAGAGAGGCTGGACAGAGGGTTCAGCCTAATCTAAGCCGATTTACTAATTTACTGTCGCCTCTGTAATCTGGACACTTAGACTTGAAAACAGGTTAGTTACCAGTTTTTAGCTCTGCATAATTCATGATATATCAGTGCTTATATCTGTTGTGTGAAACGTATTTACTTCATTACTGTAATTGAATTGTTAGCATGTTGCATACTATCACAGTACACAAATCCTGCACAATTTACCGTGGTAACACACTCTGACCAACCACTATATCTTTGTTGTTTATCTGAAGGACGGAGAAACAAAGAGGTGGAAGGCTAAGGATGTTCAATGAGGCACAGGAAGCAGCAGTTACAAACTGGGTTTTGGCAAACAATGCCATCATCTATCTCTCTCCATTGACTTCAATACATAATTTTTTCGAAATATGGTCCCATGGAGGTCCACCGGAAGGGGAGGGACTTCACCACTCTATACCCTTTCCGTATAAATTGAAATGCTGTGGCATTTTCTCAAATGCTGGATCGTTTTCTGAAATGCTGTAGCGTTTTCTAAAATGCTGTTTTGTGAAATGTTGTGGTGTTTTGACTTTCACTTCAGAGCCTCCGTAATGTCTATTATAATAGTCAGCCATCACTTTTCAATCCATCAGGATTCGATTATAGATAAAATATGACACACAGGTCTTGAAATTAATTTGTGAATGCCATTAAAACATTTTTCCTGATATGTCGCTGAACAAAGGAGCGTTTTATTTTTTCCTGACACTGCAGCAACTTACTCACTCTTTCTGAATGTTGCTCTCTGCACTACAGCTCCATCTGTCTACACACCACTATGGGGGTGTCAATGGTACGTGTGTGTGCATGAGTGTGTGTGTCTGTTTATGTGCTATGGATCTTACAGCGAGCTCATCTGGTGGCAATGTGTCAGTGCCGTTGACCCCTGTGTTCCCCATCTGGTTGGTACACACACTCAGCCAGCAGTGACAGCTGTTAAATCAGGGGACCAGACACACACACACACACACACACACACACACACACACACACACACACACACCACACACACACACACACACACACACACCACACACACACACCACACAAATTAAGCCAACATAATCAAAACACCATTTCCAAGTCGCAAAGTGACACACGCAACAAACACGGGAGTAATTTACACTCGGAGCATGAAAATGGATTCTGCTACTCTCTTCAAGCTTTGCATATTTTACACACATTCCCGGTGTCATTTTTCAAGTAAGATTACAGTCAAGATAATTCAAATGGAGGAATCAGTGCCCACCATCTTTTATTTCAGTACATAAGGCAGAGAAAACTGCTTGCTAATGTTACAAATATTCCATGCTCAGATAAAGGCGCTGAGGCCAAAGCTAAAGCGTCTAAAAGTCTTTTTTATCTATTATTAAGCAGAGAGGGGAAAGGAAATGCAAGCGGGAGGTGGTAGGCTACAAAGCAGACAGGTACAACAACAATGCTTATTTTATAGAAAAAATAATCTGTGTCTTGTTGTGCATTGAATTATTTAAAGGTAGACTTTGGGGTCCCGCACCGCACACAAGGGTTCCAAATGAGGACCGTTACACAAGTTTATCCTAAAGAATATACAAAATATTAACGGCCAATTTGAAGATGTTGTTGTTGCTGTGTCATCATCATCATCTTTTATTTAAAGAGACTCTTGGTCCATTATTACAAAAACATACAACACTCAAATATAAATTAAAAAAGGCAGTTATACCAATGTTTCCACAGAGGTGACTGGTATCGTACAGCACTGAAACACGGATTTGAAAGCAGCATAATTAGATTAGGATGAAGATGAAGACATTTGAAAAACAGACCATCTTTTTGCAACACAAATCCTATTATTTTCTTAATTTTGTCTTATCCATGTTTTTGTGTTTTTCCGACTTGTTGTGATTGATTACCCCACCCTTATTCTTCCCTCCTGTGTGTAATCACACTGCCTCCCTTTATTTAGCCTGCCCTCTCCAGCTGTGTCTTGTTGCAGTGTTCTCTGTCAGGTTGTCGTAAATGTGTCCTGTCTTTGTCCAAATCTGGAATATTCCTTGTTTGCAAGTGGATTTGCTGCCCATGTTCCTTGTGCCATACCCATTTATTTTCTGCAGTTTTTGTTTTGTAAAACCTTGCCTATTTCCATAGTTTCAGGTTTACCAGTTTTCTTTTTTTGTATCGGCTTTACTTTTATAAAGTTCGCCTTTACACGCTTCTTGTTTGTTTTGAGATGTGGTTCACCTACATGCCATACCTCTTGACCCTCAGGGCTTCGGTATTTTTAATGCCATACAAAGAAAAAAAGCTAAAATAATTAGTTTTAAAACCTAAAACTGAATGCAGATTAAAGTAATATCTCGACAAAATTACCAATTATATGAATCAAACATCCACTAAATAAGTCACTTTTAACCATTATACTGTTTATCTAATGAATGCCAACCTGACTTACTATTCTTTTTCATCCTTCCCAGGGTACCAGACAGTCACTAGGTGTCTCTTTCAGATCTGTGACCTACACACACCAAGAGAATGTGCACTGTGCTTATCTGACGCCACCTGCCAAAATCCACGTATGAGCTCATGCCAAGGCAAGGTGCCACTTTTCAGCACATGCCAGTTACATTAATCTGCACAATCATGCACACAAGGGAGTGACTAGTACACTGCACAGCATGTCTGTGAAGCAGGAGAGTCACTGGCAGTTGAATATTTCATGTGTAAGGAGGAGAAATGTAATTATTTAAGATATCAGCTTGAATCATAACCAGCGTATTTTTGTCAAAGGTTGGCAAGCTAAAAAATATGTGGACTGACTGCTATACATGTACGTGTAAATGTGTTTTTCCTCCCTCTAAGCATAAGAGAACATACTGGACTGATAACAAATGCAGCAACATAAATACATACATATAGTAGAAGTTTTTTTTTGCATTCGAGCAGCATGACAACAGAGAGCAAATTCGACACAAGTTGACAATCCCTTTTTTTCAATGCATTCCACTTAATGAAAAGATGAAAGGACAGTACAAAGAAAAAACATTTAAAAAACTCATGACTACAAAATAAATAGAAAACACAAAGAGCAGAGTGATGGGGTACCAATCAGATGACAATTACTTCACAAATAAGAACTAAGAGCATTTGAAACCAGAGGTCGCGTTAACCGAATATTTTCCGTCAATGACGGATTTTTTCTAACAATGACGGAAAAATCTGAAAGCAGTCCGTCATTTTGACAGATTAGAACACAACTCGGAACAGCACCAAAATGTCCACCAGCGGCCCACATTATATTACATCCTTAGTGGCCAGGTAGACTGAGGGCGATCTACTGTACACCCCTGTCCAGTTGGTGGCGAGTATGTGTATATTAAGTAGCTATTGTCTAGTGTTAGAAATTAAAATCAATGTTTTAATGGCATAAAGTACCAGTTTCATACTGAAAAACCAGAAGTTCTTGTGCACAACCAGTTGTTAAGCTTTTATTCTGAAAATCCTTCATCTCCGGTTAGCATTTAGCATGAGGCTAAAATACCATTTACTATAGAGGTGAATTTAGTAGCGATATGATATGATGTTGCACACCGAAACCTACTGATTTCAACACTACAACTATAGACTTTGAGATATTATTATTGTTGAATATTAAATGAAGGTACAGTTTATTTGAGTACGTTATTGTTTACAGATGTGGGTAGCATGTGACAACATCCGGAACGACCAGAAACCAAACTGCCGTGAAGTATTTCCTGTATTTTTTGGAGTATTGATTACAGCGTTTAGAATGTGTTAAATGAAAAGTCATGAAAGAGTTAAGGAGGAGAAAATGCGTGTTTAGATATATATTGAATGTACAATGTCTGTATCCTCTGATATGCGTAACAACGAACATTAATACGTGGAGGGCCGGCCCGCAGGGAGGAGCCAGCAGAGGATATATAAACAGCGGGACCTGAGGGGTTCGGCTTCTTTCTCCGCTAGCGAGAGCCAGAGGACAGCTGCTTTTCTGTCTGATCATTCTCCTGTTTGTAACATTACCGCGTCATATTTTTTATTAAAGTACCAATTTGAACTTTCACAGAGACTCAATTAGTCTCCTTTTTAAAGCTTCTCTCCTGGACGCGAGAATAACCAACACAGATAACACTAGTCTTGTTTTTGACCTCGTTGATTACCTCGTTGTTTAACCGGCTTTAGCAATCGCAAAATGTCACGGCAGCTGATCGTCTGAAGCTTTTTTAATAAGCCCAGTAATTGTGATGGTGTGGATAAATGAGGTGAAAAGAGGGATTGATGCGGTGGAGGATGAAGGACAAGCCAGTAAGACTAAAACTGACAACGTTCAGCCAGCAGCAGAGGGGCAAGCAAGTGGCAAGGAGTTCAAGCGGGAGTACCGGGTTCAGTGGGAGCAAGAGTTTAAGTGGCTGAGGAGGGAAGATGGCAAAATGTTCTGCGACATCTGTAGAAAAGCTAAGATGAGTAACGGATTTGTCCGAGGGTGCACGACGATGCAGAAATCAGCGTTCAGGCCAGACTACAGCAGGTCAATTGAGTTGTTCTTGTAAATGTTTTGTTCATATTTTGATTGTAATTGTCTCATTTAAAACGATGGCATTGTTCATATTTGCCTGTTTAGGCACAATGGTTGCGGTGTTTTTAGCGGCCTCTGCCCCCCTCTGCTGTGCTGTCAGTGCAGGAAAAAATAAATCATTCATGTTCGTGTTGACATGTAAAGTGACCACACGGTCGGTGTCTCTGTTCATCTTTTTGTTTCTCCATGCCCTTAAAAGTTCTGTATGAATCATTAAAAAAAGAAGAATGAATGAGCATTTGCTGCTCAGTACCCAAACATAAATATGAAATATGTCTCATCTCATCATTAAAACATGAAAAATAAAATGACGGGTAATAATGGATTATGACGGAAACGTTACGACCCTGTCCGTCAAAATGACGGACAACGAAAAAGTCTAACGCAACCACTGTTTGAAACACTGCAAGGCTTCAATGCTCACTGTTGAAAAGATAAACTTTGAGTTCCAAATGTTGTTATATGATAAGTAGGCTAGTCATGGTGAAGTAAGTGTAATAATTAGGCGAAGAGTGTTATCAAAACAAAGTCACTCAGAAATGATTTGCAGATAAACGCAAAGGCTTTGCTGCCACTGTACATTTATTTATGTAAAGTTATTTTAATCTTGAATAGGTCTTCAGAAAAATCATGTATTTTTCCTCAACTGAAAACACAATCTTCAATTTTGTTAGTGAATCATTACAAAAATGTCTTGTTTTGACTTAATTTTCATGAAACTTGGTGGAAGGGTGTACATGTAGCATGGACCGAGGAATAACCCATTACATGTTGGAGCCTTTGTGATAACAAGGCGGTTACAGGCATCTATTTGTACATATGGAAATAGTGTCTTTGAGTGACCATCTAGTTTTTCATATTGTCTTTATCATTATCATTTTCATCGTTATACTCAAAATCCATTAGAAACCAGACAAGAGAAACACCTTTTCACAACTTTTGGCTTATACTTTTTCTGAGATGCAAATTATCACAATGTTCAGCTGATTGGAATGTTACTTATTATTGAACATAAATGGTCATAAACCATAGTATTGTGGTGTATGACCAATTGCTGCATGGTTATCCATCCAACAGTTATCCTTCAAGTCAGGAGGAATCATCCTGCTGGTGTCAATATATGAAACGTTGTGAGTTAACTTAATTTAATAATAATAATAATAATCTACTCCTCTGGGAATCATGGATGTGCACCAAATATAATGGAGGTCCATTTAATAGTTATGGAGATGTTTCCATATTGCCCTAAGTGGCTGTCTACTTAGCCATGCTGCTAGCATGCAAAATAAAGGCTAGATAATTTAACAACTAGATGAAAAAGATGAATAAGATATTATGCATTAAATAATAAATGTTCAATGTAAAATGTAAGGTGGCTTTCCATATCTGTGCACTAAAATATTTCAGCAAGCTGTGACATGTTTAATAAAAAGAAGCGGAAGATGAGTGAATCATAAATGAATTTGGAAATTAGATCCATTACACGAGGCAATCAGGAAGTAATACACTCTGATTCTACATGTAGACAATGAGTCCCACATCCCATGCAATTCGTATCGGTGGAACTTTAGTTCACCCTCTCAAACAAACCAAAAACTAAAATCCCACAGGCTCGTACAAACTATTTCTTCTCCGTTCCTTCTCTGCTTTTCACTCGCGCCCACAGGAGCCCTGACTGAGAGCAAAGAGGAATAAGAGACTTCTTTTTCTGTGAAATATGAATTAATACCTTCTCCTCTGTAAATATTTAACACCACTTAAACTTACAGCTCCCCACTGGGGAGATAGGCACGGATTAAGCCCTTATTCAATTAACTTGCGCGCTAGCTCTGTGGTGTCCAGGGAAAACATGTTGAGTGAATAAACACATCATACTGGATGTCTCTATGTGCTGTTCGGTAAATAATGTGCAATATACGTGTATATATATATTTAAAAAAAGGGAGGGATGGAAAAAAGCACTCTGGAAACGTCCCCAGCCTCGGAACAAACTGAGGCTGTGATGTGTGATTTGTAGGATGAGGGTCACGGCATCTGTCTTCACTCCTCATTACTTGATAATGCTAATTGGAGAGGAAGAGTTTAAGTGGATTTTACGCTGCTGATTGTTTTGATTATTCATAAGTTGGATATCCAAAAAACGTGTTGTTTTTTACTCTGCCTTCACACCATTTGTGCGCTATGACACATGCATACGTTTGGTCTCACAGAGAGCAAGTGGATTAAGCACTAACAAAACAGCGCAGACTGGAAAAACAAAAATCAAATAACTTGTAAGCGCTAATTGATGAGAACCTTTAATCAGGTTCCTCTGTGCCCTTCTTAAGTTGTAAACCAGTGGGAGGTGAAAGCAAACAGTGATTTTTTAAATCTTAAAATAACCTGTGGAAACAGCATGCAGGGAGAAATACGAAAGCACTCAGTGTGGGGGACGGGACAGCCAGCAAACATGATTGTTACTTGCAACTTTGAAGTGACCTTTGAGTAAGGGATCTTGACACCTGATTTTGCTTTCATGCCCGCCATACAAAATAAGACAAACAGACTCAAAGACTTTCTTCCCCAGAACAATCATGGCACTGAACTCTTGCACCAATACCGCTTACGGCCCGTCCACACAGCGGCGTGCGTTGACGCTTGCCGGCGGGCGTGTCTGACACTCGACCAACAACCAATCACATGAATCTCCCGCCCCAGACACACAAGCACGCGGTTTGATTGGCTAGAGCTTGTACTGGCATATGATTCGATTGGCTGACGCCTCCGTCGAGGCGTCAAAAGTTGAACATTGCTCAACTTTTGAAGCGAGCAACACCAGCAACGCTCCGCGTCGCTTCCCAAAATGCAGTTCGGCTAAAAGTGACGTCACCCCATTCAAAGTGAATGGGCAGAAGCGTTGGAAGCTTCAACGCACGCCGCTGTGTGCACAGGCTGTTAGAATTCCTCTCCTGTGCAATAACCCATACATATATAATTTATAGCAAACACATACATATTTACTCGACTAATGAATGAATTCCTGCACTTTATTTCATAATTAGTATGAATGCTACGTGTCTTTGTTGTTGTATGTTGTCTATTCCGAATGTTTTGATGGCACCTTAAAAAGTAGTAGCTTTTGTCTTTTTCATTCTACATGTTTAATGACAATAAATGCTTCTAATCTAATCTAATTATGGAATTGGTGGATAATGGACTGGAGCAAATCACTTTGTTATTATTTGAAAAGTTGGAAAGGATTGCTTTTTTTGCTGTTCCACAAGATTTGTTGCGTACCTTTCGTTTTTCTAGTTTTGTAGAAGATATCATTCTAGCATATACCATCAGTTTACTGTAGATAGCTAACAATAGAACAACTCAGTAATACTTTAATCACAATAATATACGTACAGTACGACTCATTTGGGAATTCTCGTAGCTATTGTGGCAGCAGATTGTTCTATTAATCAGTCATATGAAAACGTTAGCTGATGTTAGCTCAATACCTAAAGAGCAAACTGGTAGCTGTCAGCATGATGCAATTATAACTGCAATCTCAAAGGACTTTTTTCTATTGTTTGACGGCACCTATAAGGTCCACCAGGGAGTATATGTATGGCTCATTTCGGCTGTCTGCACAAACTGGAGAAAATCGTTTCGTTGAATTTTGTGAAAGGCTGTAGCCAACCCAATCTGACGGCATTTCGTGTTATAGTCACGACATTTAATCTATTGATTCGTGTTCACCAACACGATTTCCCCCTTTTTTTCGTGTTACACAGAACGATTTTAAAAGCAATGTATTTCTATTGGTAGTATGTTTCGTGCCTGCACCACGTATTTTTGTCGGGTCTTGGAAGACCAGAAGCTGTGTGGTTCATAAACACATGTTCTTACTCAATATCAAGCCACGATTATTGTTTTTATTTTAAATTGTATAATGTCGGCCTTTTTTTGCCGTCCGTGAGGAAAATAAATGGGGCTCAGAGCCTCAGAATACTGAAATACATATTTTTCAAATCTTTTTTTCCTTCTAATTTGTTATTCTTTTCTAAATAACACACTGTTATTTACTCAACAATAATACACAAGTATCCTTGTTTTTATGTATTTGTTTAAATTAGGGCTGTCAAGGTAACGCGTTAACAACGCATTAATGCAAAAATAAATTAACGCCACTAATAATTTTAACGCGATTAACGCATGTGTATTTGTTGTCCTCGGCCGCCCCGTAGTTTCAGAGCGCATCGAGTTTAAAATACCATCTACAAGCTGATGCTGACAGCCCCGCTCCTGCCGTCCGCTTGCGGCAGACCACACTTCCACGCTCACCGGCAGGCATCGACTGGGCATCGGGAGGACCGGGAGGGTGTGTGTATGTGTGGCACGAGCGAGCGAGAGAGAGAGAACGGGCACGTGTATTGTTGTTGTTAGCATCTGGTGCTAGCTAGCTGCGCTAACGGATATATGGAGCTGTTTCAATGAAAACAGAGGAGCGACATTTCGCCGACAACTGCGCCGAGCACTTGACTTTATGCAGGTAGCCAGACAGTGGGACATTGTACGAAAAGTCAGCACACTCAGCACGGATAGTGCGCGCAACATGATTGCAGCGTCCAGGCAGCTCCTGTTCGAGCATAAGCCTTGAGTTGCACGTAGCTCCAACGATCCATCACAGTGTCTCTCCACACACACACACACTAGGGTTGCCTACTTCCAGAAATGGAGAAACGGGACACATGCATGTGTCCCCCGCGCGAAGATTTTCGGGTTTCTGGCGGATTTAGTTACTTTTTTTTGTTACTTTATTTCGGGGTTAGGGTTATGTTATTTAATTATTTTGGGGGAGCCAGCCCCTAGGGTTCGAAAATGTTTTTGGGGGTCAAACCCCCCAAAACCCTCAAAATGCATAGAAAACTATGCATACCTATAACACAATACAAACACAATGGTCTTACCTGCATTAGGCTACTACATCACAATGTACATCAGTATGTTCAAATCGGATAAGTGGGCACTAGGGACATCTGGGCACCTCGATGTACAATTGGCTATTTTGTCCAAAATGTTAAAAAATAAAATATTTGAAAAATGGTATTAAGTAATGCAAAGTATACATGATGTGAACATGCACGGTACATCATTATTAGACTTAATGTTATCCTTCAACCAACCATTTTCCCATCAATCAGCTGACTGACTCTCTCTCTCTCTCTCACACACTCACACACTCACACACTCACACACACACACACACACACACACACACACACACACACACACACACACACACACACACACACACACACACACACACACACACACACACACACACACACACACACACACACACACACACACACACACACACACACACACACACACGGGCTGCATCCACCTCCTCACCTGCTGCGACCTCGGTGGGAGGAGGGAGGACACAGCTCTTTTAGAATATCCCGAACAGTTTTGGGGCCAAGCACATTAGGCGCTTTTACACTGCGGTACTTTTCCCACAAAGATTCATGTGAACTTAGTTCATGTGAACTCTTTTATCGCGTTCATACCAAAAAGAGCCGGTACTAAAATTAGTTCATGTGAACCTTTTTACCCCCTCGAAAGTCCCTGCTAGAGAGCAGGGACTTTCGAACGGCTCTTTTGTGAGAAAAGAGCTACATTTCTGATTGGCTGGAAGGATTGCAAACCACGCCCCGTAAAACTCCCAAAAAGTTTTGTGAAGCCGCCATTTTATTATCCTCGCATTAGCATTATTAGCATTAGCATTAACCCAGCGCAGAAACGCAGAGAGATTAACTTATGGCAACACAAAATAAAACATGGGAGTGGTGGAGATGAGGAGGTGTCGGCGTTCTGGCGATTTACTCGGAAGGCTTCAGTAGAAGCTGCTGGGAGTCCCAGCAGCTTCTACTGAAGCCAGTCCCTAACTCCGGGGACTTCCGGTCAGGGACTTTGGGCGGCAGTATACGCCGTGAAGTGGTTTGCGGCCTGCCAGTAAACCCAAAGCAGAAGAAGAACAAGTGACGTCAGCGGCTTCATTTGCCTAATCCTCCCCCAGGGACTTTTTCCAGTGTGAACGCGATCTGTACTTAGTTCATGAAAACTAAAGAGTTCTCATGAACTAAGTTCACATGAACCTTTGTTGGAAAAGTACCGCAGTGTGAAAGCGCCTATTGGCTGTTATCATCTCAGCCTTTGTTCTTCCACATTGTATTTTCTTTGCAGTGTTCGAATCACTAAACATGGCACTTGCCAGCTTATTACTGCAGTCCATGCTGTTGTAACTCAAACCATGCTTAACCGGGGAGCCTTGCTGCATATTATCTTCCATCTGTCCATTGAACACACGCGCCGCCACTCAGCGCGCCAACCTGCTCTGGATGTGCTGTGGTTGTCATGGTGACGAGCCACGCCAGAGCCCTCCAGACGCTGCATTTCACACGGGCTCTCATTATGTCCACTGTAACACATTTTCCTGTCAAATAACAGTAAAGCGCCGGCAGTCTCTTCACAGACGCCTGCACTTCACTGCAATACCACAGCACTCATACTGTGAAATTATTTTACAGCCTCTTACTGTAAAAATAAAATACTGCTGTATTTTTTCAATTAACAGTAAAATACTGGCAGCAGAGACGACAGCAATACACTGAAATTATACAGTATTCATACTGTTGGACAATTTCAGTTTATCACTGTAAAAAATTAAATAATTCACAGTAACATTCTGGTTAGGGGGCTGCCAGTAGATTAGTGTTGAAAATTGGCTGAAAAATAACAGTAATTGCTTACAGTGTTAAACTGGACACCGAGGTGTGTTCACGCTCAACACCCCTAAGGGATGTGCAGTGCTGTCCTCACTGTAATAATGGCACTCGTGGGCTCATTACGACCGTGTGTAGGAGGTAGGTTTGGGACAGAGGAGAAAAACCGAGCTGCCTAAAAACCAATAGGTTTTAAAGACAGCCTATTTATGCAGTGAGCCATGCTGCCTATAACCGACAGGTTAGGGGCAGCCGGCTTACCTGGTGGGCCTTGCTGCTTATTATTATTCATCTGTCCATCGAACACACGCGTCGCCATTCTGAGTAATATTCTGAGAGCGCGCGACATGCTCTGGATGTGCTGTGGTTGTCATGGTGACGAGCCACGTCAGAGCCCTCGCCGCCGTTGCCCGTGAAGCAACCCAAGAGGGGCCCGGACCGAAAAGCTGCGAGGGGGCCTCCACACGCTGCATCTCACACCAGCTCTCATCCTGTCTCTGTTTAGGAGAAGGCTCGTAAACTGGACATTGAGGCGCGTTCACGCTCAAACCTGCTGAGGAATGAGCGGAGGTGTGTGCAGTGCTATTCACACAGTGCGTAATAACAGCCCTGGGCTCATTACGACCGTGTGTAGTAGGCACATCATGGGACAGAGGAAAAAAACCGTGCTGCCTGCTAACCGACAGGTTAGGAGCATCAGGTTTAAACGTCAAGCCCTGCTGTCTAATAACCGCCTGGTTAAATACAGCTGGCTTGCGCCACAAGCCCTGTTGCCTGCTGACTGACAGGTTACAGCCGGCTCTTGCACCTCCACACGCTGTATTGCACAGCGGCTCTCATCATGTCGCCGTTTAGGAGAAGGCTCGTAAACCGGACATTGAGGCGCGTTCATGCTCAAACCCGCTTGAGGAATGAACGGTGTGTGGAGGCATATCTGTAACATAGGAAACAAGCCTGTGCTGTCTAATCAACCGCCAGGTTTTAAAGACAGCTGGTTTGTGCCGCAAGCCCAGTTGCCTAATAACCGACAGGCTTTGAGGCAGCCGCTTATGTCATCCGGAGGAGAGCTCTCCTGAACCGGGGGAACGGGGAGATCTCATTTGGCGGCTGCCTTTCCGATGATCTCCGGGAGTTCCTGGAGAATACCGCCTATACGGCCGAGCCGAGATGGCGGATAGTGTCAGCCCGGCAGCCGAACCTATAGGCTCGGCTGCCGGGCCCCGCCCTGTCTCCCCCGTCCGGAGGAGAGGGAGGATGGGGCCGGGGGAACCACATGTTGATCCGTGAATGGAGGGGGAAGGAGTCGCCTGACTGCTGCCCGCCACTCGGATCCAATAATCAAGGGCTTGGCCAATCATCCAAGCAGCCGCGAGAGCGTTCGCTCTCCGCTGTCTGTGGGCCAGAGGAAGACGGACACAATGAGAGCACAACACCTGGGGAGTGAGAGCCGCGTTTGCGTGCTCCAATCCCCGGCAGGACTCACCTGTATCGTCTGTGTAAAGCCGCTTTCTCCCTGGAGCGAGCCAGCCACAGCCGGTCGTAATTCATATGTCGGCTAACACAGAGCCCCGCCCTGTCTCCCCCGTCCGGAGGAGAGGGAGGATGGGGCCAGGGGGAAATGTTTGCTTTCTAATACAAACAAAGTCCCGTACGGGACACGCCCCTTTTGGCTCAAATACGGGGCGTCCCGGCTAATACGGGACGGTTGGCAACCCTAACACACACACACACACACACACACACACACACACACACACACACACACACACACACACACACACACACACACACACACACACACACACACACACACACACACACACACACACACACACACACACACACACACACACACACTTTGTATTGTATTATTGTATTGTATGAGAGAGGTTCCAGGTTGAATTGAGGCGGATATTTTTAATGTTCAGAGGTTGTTATGTTTAATATTCATGAGAATATTTGTCATTGATCAAATGATAATAAACAAACATTTGCATAAAGCATATTTGTCCACTCATATGTTGATAAGAGTATTAAAAACTTGAAAAATATCCCTCTAAGGAACATTTAGAACAGATAAAAAATGTGCGATTAAATATTTTAATTGACTGACAGCCCTAGTTTAAATCTATAATCTCTGGCTTTTTTGCCGTCCGTCAGGAACTGAATATCAAAATAAAGTAAAGTAAACGGAAACCGATGTAGGCAATACACACCCACTGAACCAAGTTCCTCAGCTATGGTTGAAGCTTGCTGATTGGATGTTTTAGCCGCAATGCACGTTGGGATATGGGGTTTATGCGATATGAAATCCGAAAACATCTAAAAAAAAGAAAATAATACTTTATTCCGAGTGTGCTTGCTTTTCTCTTTGGAAGTCATCACATAACGGCATTGTAATACACGGTTCGGCTGCATTAAATATTACACATCTGCCGTAGTTCTCTATTTATAGAGCCCTGATGAGAAGACCTCTGGACAAACTGGAAGAACTGCCACCGAAACTGAATACGTGACGTGGATCATAAATATATCAACAATTAAACAACATCTTACATTGCTTTTCACACAATACGTCTCCTTGCAGTATCAATAGTAATTCGGCTGGCTTTTTATATTTGATCCAATTGGTAAATAGGCTGTATTTACACCATAACGGTGCACAGCTGATAGAAAAATAATTGTAGTCTTTAAAGATATTACTGATTTTCTTTGAATATAAGAATGTAAATACTGAGTTGAGAGAATAGTCAGGGGTTTTGGGTGATGGGTGACACATCTATGGAATTACAATTTAAATAGCTTACGATTAAATTACGGATATACCTTTCTGTCTATGTTTTAAAAATCAGATATTAATGTGTAGAAGTAAAACATGTGAAATAATATAGCAATATCCTGTAAAATTATGTTAAAACATAAAACATACCCGTTCGAGTCCAGTTTTGGATAGTCTGCCGTGGTTTCATTCCATTTCAAAGAGCTGTCTGACGCTCGGCGTAACCTTAGCTCACTGCCACTCCAACCACAGAGCTTGAGGACTAATCACGGGGTTTGTCTAGCAAAGGGACTGTAGTCCCAAACGATAGCTGAGGATTATGGGTAGTGTAGTGTCTTCGGCCATCCTAAACTCAGAAAAAACCATTTGTTTCTCCGAATCGAAGGGGAAAAACTAAAAAGCACTTTACACAATTTAAACCAATCAATGTTGTGTAATTAACAAGGATAAACTGATGTCTTTAGTTGATGAGTACTGCAGATTACTATGAAAACTTTGAGACCGGAAATACTGTCTTCACCCCAAGCTGTTGATAGTTATTTTCATATCGCATTAACACCATATCCCAACATTGCGGCTAAAACATCCAATCACCGAGCTTCAACCATAGCTGAGGATCTTGGGTATCAGTTCAGTGGGTGTGTATCATGTACGTCTGTTTCCGGTGACGGCAAAAAAGCCTGAGATTATAGAATTAAACAAATAAATTTAAAAAAGGATAATTGTGTGTTATTGTTTAGTAAATAAAAGGGTGTTATTTAGAAAAGATTAACAAATTAGAAAGAAAAAAAAGATTTAAAAAATACAGATTTCAGTATTCTGAGCCCCATGAATTTTCCTCACGGACGGCAAAAAAAGTCCGACATTTTACAATTTAAAATAAAAACAATAATCGTGGCTTGATATTGAGTAAGAAAATGTTTTCATGAACCACACAGCTTCCGGTCTTCCAAGACCCGACCGGACACAAATACGTGGTGCAGGCACGAAACATACTGCCAATAGAAATACATTGCTTTTAAAATCGTTCTGTGTGAGGGGAAAATCGTGTTGGTGAACACGAATCAATAGATTAAATGTTGTGACTATAACACAAAATGCCGTGAGACTGTAACGAAGGTAACTTCGTCACTATGGACTGACGGCTTCGGGCCTTGTAATATTGCACATGTGGGTTTGCACTTTATGAAACAACTTCCCTTTGCACAGAAATAATGTCACTCAGCACTTTAGTGAACAGTTTGCACTTTATTAGCGTGATTTGCACATTACAGTTTGGCATTGCATATTTGCAGATTTGTACATAATCTATACTAATTATTGAGGTAGTATTTATTAAATGATTAAACCGTATTAATTGGAATGTCGTCTGGCAGATGCTTGGCGGGTCCTCGGCTCCACCTGAAAATATAGGGGGGTTAGCGAGAGCGCCGAAAGTGTTTATGCTGATGTAAGAATGACAGCAGTTGAGATTAATCAGGGTGAAAATAATATGTTGAGCGTGTATATATCATGACGTTAAGTTGCATTAATTGTACAAGTGAACACTGTGTAAAGTTTACATCTATCACTCACCCATGCTGTGGTCCGGTGTCCACTACAGTGTGTTCGGCCAAAAGGGAACAAACACTGACAACGAAGGTTCCGGGACGAACCAAGTGGTGATATAGGCGCAGGGGTTTCTGTTTTACTTGGGAATGTATTTCTGTTTATTCTGTTCAGTTATAATGTTTGTTTTGGGTTAAATTAAGAGATGGCTATAAACAACTGGTAATGCTATGAACATGATATTGTGAATACTCTTTATGACAATTATGATGACATGTAGCGTTATTATCATTACTTGTGAATGGTTTCTCCCAATTACATCCTTGGAAGATCCCGTATAAATGAGCCAGTCTTCAGTCGGAGACAGCGCGGTGAACATGTACAGAGAGGGGATAGTGCTGGAAACAGTCACATTGATGCTGTGAATCATGTGCCCATGATTAATAAATGCCCACACCGGGTTGTATATGGACGTTCTACCTCTGCCTCCTTACTTGGTCGGGCCGCTTAATGGTCAGCTTCACAGACTTGGTTGCTGTAGCATAGGCCATTAACTAATTCAATTTTTGTAATTGCAAGTTATTGAATATCTGATTCCTTCATGTGACCTCAGAGTAATTGGAGAAATGGGTTGAAACGTAGTTAGAAAATGGATGGTAAGTCAGAAGAACAACTTGGAAACGGATGTCAACATGTTGTTAAAACATTGTGAGCAATTAAATACGAGTCCTTTTCTTTGTAATTTCAATGTTGTTTCCATACAACCACTTAAAGCTCATGGACATACCAATTAGGAAGAATGATTTATTGACTTAGGAAATGTGACCATCTGAGAAGCATGTCGATCTTTTCCCAGAGATCCACACAGTGCCACCTGATGTCAGTGAGTCAGCTGTTTGCCTTTTCTTGTCTAGCACAATGTTTTGATATTTCTCTAAATGTGCACTTGTTTTTGCAGAATTTCCTTCGTCTGATATAGCCTTTTCTTCTACCACAAGGACAACAAAATAGACATTACCTGTCATCTCCACTTTTGAATATGGTGTATTTACTATGCAACTACTCAAGTGACTCAAGTTAAAATGCTTGTTCAAAGTTTGTCAGTATCATATTGTCCTGATACAAAGGGAGTAATGTAATTTGCATAGTATTGTTCATGGTCTCCCTGATACGGTCCTGTTTTAAACAGTGATCACAGGACCTTCATGACCACACATGATATTCAATTCAATTCAAAACCTTTATTTATCCAGGTAAAATCCCATTGAGATCAATGATCTCTTTTTCAACGGAGACCTGCAGCAGTAGGTTCCACAAGAAGACATAAAAACATGAACAACAAAAGGACATCATACAGCAAAATGTACAGGGATTATAATTTACATATTTAACCACATGTACAGGTACCAACAGCATCTGATTTTGTAGCATCCAACCGAGCTTTAAAAACATGTAGTGGTACTAGCTTGGTAATTTTCCATTATTTTTTCCATGTTAGTGGCTGCACGTCTAAAAGCTTTCTTCCCTAAGACAGTCCTAGCACTTGGCACATTTAATAAAACCACAGCATGCGATCTCAGGCAATAAGTACTTTCAATTCGCAGAGAGATCAGGGAGCAGATATAATATGGTAGTTTATCCAACATGGCTTTGTAAATGAAAAAGTACCAGTGACTGAGCCTCCGTACAGTAAGTGATGGCATAACCGCCTTGGTATACAGGGTACAGTGATGCGTAAGTGCTTTACAATTTGTCAAAAATCTCAGTGCACTGTGATACGCAGCATCTAACTTGCTCAGGTAATTGGCAAATCACCATAATCCAGCACAGGTAAAAAGGTCACAGTGACTAGCCTTTTCCTGGCCTCAAGCGAGAAACGGGACTTATTTATGTAAAAGAAACCTAGCCTAACCCTCAGCTTTTTAAGCAGGTTATTGACATGAAGTTTAAAAGTGAGACAGTCATCAAGCCAGATACCCAAGTATTTGTAACAGGTAACCACTTCAAGTTGTATTCCTTACGTAGTTACAATATCCAAAGCAGTCTCTGGTGTATTTTTAGCTTTAGCTTTCGAAAAGTGCATTACCTTGGTTTTATCCACATTTAAAAGAAGCTTTAGTTCAGAGAGCTGAGTCTGAATAATGTTAAAAACAGCCTGTAATTTAACAACAGCCTCGTTAATCCAGGGACCTGCACAGTACATCACGGTATCGTCATAAAAATGTAAGGTTGCTCCTTCGACATTTTCACCTAAACTATTAATATAGATAGAGAATAATAGCGGACCTAAAACTGAACCTTGTGGTACACCATTAGTGATGTTTAACCACTCAGAAGACAGCCCATCAAACTGAACACATTGGGACCTTTCAGAGAGGTAGTTTACAAACCACCCCACTGCATGGCTGGACATGCCTATACTGACCAGCCTCTGCTTCAAAATGCAATGATCGACAGTATCAAAAGCTTTGGATAGGTCAACAAATAGAGCTGCACAACTCTGCTTATTATCTAAAATAGTCGTAATATCATTTACCACTTTCATTGTGGCAGTGATGGTGCTATGTTGTTTTCTGAAGCCTGACTGATGTTTAGACAGGATGTCATTGTTACATAAAAACACCTTTACCTGTTCACTCACTAGGCGTTCAAGAACCTTGGCCAGAACTGACAATTTAGAGATGGGTCTATAATTGTTTAATAAGGTGGCCTCCCCTCCTTTTAGTAGAGGAAGGACATAAGCTGACTTCCATACTTTTGGGATTTTGTTCGTGCTGAGAGAGAGGTTAAAAAGAGTAGTAAGAGGTGGAGCAATAAAATCTGCAGCTATCTTTAAAAAGAAAGGTTCTACGTTGTCCGGACCAGCCGTTTTTTTTAGGATCTAGCTTGGTTAAGACTTCACGAACAACATCAACAGTAAAAGGAGTAAAACTGAAAGGGTTTTCCAGACCACATTGTTCTGAGTCACCGACTGTGGTGTTCAAAGAAGCAGAATTAGAAACAGAATGAAACAGAGAGCCACAGCACACAAAATGCTCATTAAAACAATTTAGTATGGTGGCCCTATCCGATATAGTGCCAGATACTGTGGTAAGGCACGGAGGTAGCTCATTACGGATATCACCGGTGGATATCGATTTTATGGCTTTCCAGAACTTTCTAGGGTTGTTCAGGTTCTTTGTGGTAACTGACAGATAATACTTAGATTTAGCACTTTTGACATGTGAAGTGAAGCTATTTCTTAGCTGCCTAAAACGCAGCCATTCTACCTCTGAGCCTGAATTCCTAGCCTTTGCCCAGGCCTTGTTTCTCTCATGTAGGAGAATAGATAATTCAGCAGAAAACCAAGGATTGTCTCGTCCCTTCACTCTAAATTTACGCAGGGGTGCATGTCTATCTATAATTTCCATAAAACCAAGATAAAAATAAGACCATGCGGTTTCTACATCAGCACACAAATCGATTTTTCCCCAATCAAACCCAAACAGATCATGTACAAAACCCTGCTCCACAAAATGTTTTATGTCTCTCTTGATGATAATACGAGGTTTAACCTTTTGGACCATAGTGTCCCTAATTGTGGCTACAACACAGTGGTCACTCAGATCATTCGCAAATACTCCCACAGATGAGTATTTATAGGGAACATTAGTTAAAATGAGATCAATTAGGGAGGATTTATTTGGGGACTTAATATTAGGGCGAGTAGGACTGTCAACAATCTGAGTAACATTTAAAGAGATAGAAAGGTTTTTAAAATCCTCTGACACTGCAGTTAACCAGTCCCAGTTAAAATCTCCAAGTAGCACTATTTCCTTGTAGTCTAGTTGCGATAAAAGATTTGCTAGCGAAGACAAGGAGTCTTTGACAGCTGAGGGGGGTCTGTAACAGCCCACAACCATGACCTGTTGACCCTTTGCCACTTCTATATTTAAGGCTAAAAATTCAAATTGCTTAATGATAGATTTGGAAACTACAGCGGTTACACTTTGACGTTATTATTCATGCTATATACTGATATAGGGCTAAGTAAGCAATCAATCCTGCAAATCAACCCTTAGTTGTTCATAGGGCTGTACCCGAATATTCGTTAGTTTTTTTTGGCAGCCGCCACATTTTGGAATTTATTGAAAACAATATCAACGTAAGAGCTTGTGCCTCTTCGGGGGGTGCTATCACTTAACCATAAACGTTATTGTTTACTTTCTCCGTCTTTATATGTAGATATGACTTAATCTCCGTCACGTTGTTTCCATAGCAAAAACAACTTCCTGTCAACAGCGCTAACTCTCCTTCAAAATAGAAACACGTCCATACAAAATAGGAAGCCAAGCCAAATTACACTTAAAGAGCCTGTGACAGCATCCCAACAACTGTTGTGCAATGAAATATTGGGCTACTAGTAATCTCGAACCGTCAGTTTAAAAAAAGAAAAAGCGATACCGTTCCGTTAAATATCAATAATTTCGAACATCGCGGGAAATTCCTCCGACTCATTTTGAAGTTTTGGGGGAAGCCGGAAGTGACGTCAATGCGGGAACGCTTCACTGTGCGGCGAGAGAGCCAAACACGGACAAAGTGTGTTGTCATGCGTAGAAATGGTGAATTACTGAGTTTAGGCACGTTAATAACGTTTTAATGAAGTTGACTACAGTATATTCATATTTGTCAGTGCTTTCATGTCAATTCGGCGAACATAAACATAAATGATCGTGGTGAAGATGATGATTACATTAGGATTAAAAATCGGTAGTGAGAGCTACTGAATTTCCTCCCGTAGGATGTGATATAAAAACAAATCGATTATTTTTGTAGTTGTAAACTCAAGTGGATGAAACTACATGTATTAGTGCTTTCGTGTCAATTCGGCGAACATATGATAGATTAAATGATCGTGAGAATGATGATTAAAAATCGTTTGTTTGTGCCGGTCTGCATTTCCTGATGAGAAAACAAACCGATGCTTTTTGTAGTTGTAGTACACCAACACAAACGTGTGTTTTTTTTCACCACAATGTTGTGGAAATTAATGGATAAAATGCACGGATTATTATTATTATTATTCCCACTCCGATCGGGACACTAGGTCCACCGTTTCCCCACAGCGAGGCTCCCCCCGTTGACAGTTTACGTGGGCTGGGTGCAGTCGCGGACTGGCCATCGGGACGAATCCCGATGGGCCGGTACCGAAGTGGGCCGGTCGGATAAATCACTAGCACATCCCCCATAGGCGGCGCGTGAGGCTCAGGTTTGGGAAGGCTAAATAACTTTTTTTACCTGAGGCTGCCCGCCTCCGGCGTCTATAGAAAAGAGATCAACTCAGTGTGTGGAGTTTAAATCTCTCAAGTCATATTACAGGATAAAGGAAATACAGTTTAAACTGCCGTAGGCCTATGCAGAGAAGACGCCGACGTGTCGCACTTATCATTACATCATCAATCAGATCATCGATCATATAATATCATAATATATCATATATTTCCTTATCTGCCGTGTCTGGCCGTGCAACACTTACAGTGTCACATACTGTATGCAGAAGTATTATTTTTAGCAACACATTATGTTGACGAAACAGTCAAATTTAAAGTCAGATCCACTCGTGTCTTAGACGTGAACGCGCTCTCAGCTGGTGAGAGAAACCCTGGCTTGATTTACCGAGTTGATAACCAGCGTCGTAGGACCGCTTAGCGAGATCTCGTTTGTTAGTTTGTTTGTTACTCAAACATATCCAGGGTCTGTTGAACTGGCTTCGTAGTACAGGGCACAGGTGGCTGGCAGCGCTAATGTCAAAGACACAGACATTGCATTATATTTGTATTTTACCAGGATGCAGTGACACAAATATTTACATATTTACATTTACTATCTACAGCACCCGCCGCCCCTGACATCCCCCACTCCCCCCGTTGACAACTTACTAGCGGTACTGAAGTGTGCCGGTCGAGAGTCCCGGGATGATTTTTAGTCCCATTCCACCACTGGCTACATGACCGTATGATCGCCCATATTGACGCACCTAATTCCTAAACTTCTAACAGATACAACATAAACCGATCCTTCAGCCTCATATGAGCTCTCAGACACGTTCAAAATTAAACTGTCATCGCTGTCTGAGCTTGCTGCTGTGTGCGCCATCGTGTTTACATGCAGATGCTGGGATCCTGAACGGTACAGCTGGAGCGCTGTGCCCGCAATGACGTCACACGTAATTTGGCGGGACTTGAAGAATCCCCGAGAAGATCCAGGACATGGTCAACATTGAAGGGCAGATTAATGGTTATCAAAGTACAAATATCCAAAATCAGTTCAGTAACGGTTTTCAAGGGGACAATATTTACTCAAATTGATGGGTTTGGATGATGGGGGAAACTCGTGTCACAGGCTCTTTAAAGGGATAGTGGAAATCTGCGAATTTTGGGTTTAATTTATGTATTTTTATTAAAAATAAGCATAATAAACAATTTTTTTTTATTTCATGCGCCTAGTTTCATTTTATTTTCAATTTTACTGCGCCCTCTCAATGAAACGAAATACTTCGGGAATCGTCGGGAATCTTCGGGTGATGACGAGAGCATAGGAAGACGGGCACAAACAATGGCGGACATTCAATAGCATTTGCATGTGAATAGCCGAGTATATTGCCATAAATATGATGATTGATTATCAGTAAAAAATTCTACGTGACACAACGACATTGGATTAACCTTGAGATGCGTTTTTATTCCGTTGAACACAACTTTTGATCACAAATCAAAAAGGTAAGACGTAATTATTGTAATATTTTTGGAACCGGATGTTGTTTACTTTCTCTTTTCTGGCTGATAGCTCCAGGAATTCGAGGTCTTACAGTGATGACATTACATGTGTGGAATCTGTGGAGTCTCAGCTTTAAATCGTATATCTTGTTTGTGCAGTTAAGATAGTAATAAGGGCATTTCTACCGTGTGTTGTGTGTAAAAAAGCGTTAGCATTGTTTCGCTCAATGCTAATTCAAAGGCCTGGTATTACTCTTGTTTTTTTTCTAGCTAACAATTGTTCTTATTGTCAGTTAGCGGAGTTTCTTACCTTTAAAAGGGTATGACATTAATAGTTTCATAAATGTTAAGAAGCCCTGAGACATGTGAGGGAAAAAAACTGTGGGAGGGGTCCACTGGGGGGACCTTCGGCCTTAACTGGTTAACAATGATTAATATTTGTAAAGGCTACAGGTGATCTTAAGATGTGTGAGCTATGCTTAGGGACCTACCAGTCAAGATTATTTGTGCGTAGGGGTGCATCATCTGGCGCCTGGTCCTGGTCATCCTCGCCATTGCCCATGCCGTGAACCATCACCTCGGGCTCGGGCTCGAACAAATAAGGACGTAATGGTCCATCGTCTGGCTCAATATTGTCACCATCGTCGCTTACTGAACCGGATTCAGATTCAGTTCCTAAAACGACATTTTCGTAGGAAAGCCGAGAGGATGTTTCTGACTCGCTATCATCACTGGATACCTCGTACAATCCTTCTTCTTTGTCTGGTATATTTGCCCTTCCACGTTCATTCTGCATAGACGCCATGGTTTGTTATCGTATCGTCTTCCTAAGTTTTCGTCACTTCCGGTTTGGCTGAGTCGAACATTTCGTTTCTAAAAAACTTCGGGGAAGCTGCAATAAAGTGCTTCTAACATGCGTAAGGCAATTATTATATTGTTTTAATCAGGTGTGATTGTTTTGGTACGTAATTATGCTTGTATATAAGTTAAAACGAAACTATTTGAGGTTCCATTTCCACTATCCCTTTAAGACATATACAACTGCATATACACGCGTTGAAGCGGTTCGCTGCTGATTACTACGCACCCCCCATCCCCGGTGAGGGCCGAATATTCGCTGCTGATTACTACCGCATGTCCAGAGCCCGAAAAATGGTATTCGGGACAGCCCTAGTTGTTAAATATATTTATTCAGACGATGTGAGTAGAAATACAGAAGTTCTGCTCCCACCTAAGCCCAACGTTGCAATATTACAACATTTCCCTAAACAATTACCAACTTTAATTTCTGCTCCAGAGGTTCCCTACAACAACATCTGAATGGTCCAAAAAATCAATTCTAATGTGTTTCTATATTTGGGCTTTACAGGGTTAATGCACTGTCCCATCATGCGTTTTGTTATATCCACTGCTCAAAGATTTGAAGCTCTTAACTCAGCACAGTAGTCTTCCCGGAGGCCTGGTAGATTATTTTGGATAGACCAAAGTAGAATAAAGTGTAAGAAAGTCAGAGCGCTGCTGGAAGCCATTCTACTGGAGTGGAACTTAAAGAGATCCCATTATCAGAAGCAAAATTCAGCCACGTTTCAAAGATCTCTCTGCTGCCCTCTCTTTCAATCAGTACTTCGTTTTTACTGCCGTCCTGCGGTCAAAGAAGCTGATAAGTTTGCGTGTTTTCCCCTTGGTGCGTGTGTGTGTGCTGGTACGCCTGCCCATTTGATGTATAAGTATTTTGTTGAACTTCTAAAAGCGCAAGACATTATCTTTAATGTATGGCCAAGAGTAAGCCTGTAAAACTATGGCAGATTTTAAGGATTTGAACACAAAACTGCTTACAAGCCTCAGGTCGTTACTGAAAACATGTGTTTTGGCTCAAGATTTAAATGCATGAAGCACTGATATTGAATCTGAGGTCAATGTCTGCGAGGCAGCAGGCAGGTTAATTTTTTCTTTTTCATAGGGCACATTCAGAGCTGTGGTTTTTTTTTTGTGGTGGTTTGCAGTTTTTATTGGAAGAAGCTCAGGTTATCCCTCATTTATAAAGAAATCACTCTTAAAAGTTTACAAGTAATTAATAAGGCTTTTAATAATTTCCATTTCATTAGCTGAAGTCAGCCCTCTAAAGACGGCCAATCCGAATTAACATAGACATCCTCGGACAGATGCCAGATGATCCGTCTCGGGCCCCCTCTTTCTCTCTCAGTCTCTCCCCCTCTCTCTCATTGTGAAAGAGCCAGTGCTATTCCAAGAGGAACCCAGCGCTGTAAAGTCATCGATCGGCTGGTAGATTAATATCAATCGTTATTTCTTGCTTTTACAGTGGATGCGGGGAGTCCGGGGAACTTTTAGTATGCCTTTCATTCTCCCACTGACTGATAAGTTGGGCGTTACAACCACGGCTGAGGATATCAGGTTAAAAAATACAAACACTTCATTTATTATGAAGCAGCTGCAGATTTAGATAATGTAAGGTCAGACCAAGAGCAAGTATGAATAGATTAATACAAATGTGATCATCTCTTCTTTTGGCATTGTACAGAGAGGGGATATTCAAGTAAATGCATACAGAAGTGTGATATGACTCAGCAGTTATTTTATTATTTATTGTCATTTATTACTTTTTATTTTTAACCAACGGAAGGGAAGTTGATTTACAGGCTGTGAATGATGGCAAAAGTACTATGTAATACATACTTAATGTAAATAATGTGCTACAGCTGAGCCAAGCAGTGTCTCCTCTGCAATGACTTGTAGTATTTTTCTGCTTTTCGTGCCAGTGGAGGCTGTGCCAAACTCCCATCAACTGGCACAATCTTTGAAAGTCATCCAGAAGAAAAAGGTGAGCATGCATTCCACGTGCTGTACATTCACACATATACTGCAGATGTTGAACCCCTAATTTGGGGGAAATATTAGACAAGGAAACAGAGACGTTTTTATCTTGCTTCAAGGTCCAATGTATTATGCCAACCAACAACATGGTACACATAGCACTCTGTATAATACAAAACATCGATTCTTGACATAAAACAACTACTAACAATGCACATACTGCAAACATATCCAATTTAGCACACAAAATGTCCTTCTTGGAGCTAAACTGCACCATCATAGCTAGCGGCGCTAGCAAAGCTAGCATACACAGCTACAACAATTACAGAACCCAGAAAAACCCTCCAAAAATACCCTCTAACAACTATCACGCCAACAGTGTGCTTTTCACATTAATATTACACACAGACAGTCTACATATATAAAATGTATCACGGATGAACTCACCTAATTTGGGGGAAATATTAGACAAGGAAACAGAGACGTTTTTAGCTTGCTTCAAGGTCCAATTATGCACCCGTGGCAAGCTACCAGCGCCCTCTGCTGGACAGACCCGGAAGGTCATCAACCATGACTTGTCATATCTATTACACATTCCCCTTCAAAACAGATGTCGTCCCGACATTATAATCCACAATATTAGGCCTACATGTCAGCAACATCTATAAACATTTATTAAGCACACCGCTCAGTTTGGCAAAAGTGTACACACTCAATTTACACATTTAAGCCCTTGACTTAGTAGAAAGTCCATCATTGTGTGTGGTGTATATGGTTGTCTACCAAGCTTTCCTTCCTCAGTCCATAGGTGTCTGAAGTGTATATGTGTGTATGTGATCACTCTGCACGCTTCTTCAAAAGTCCATGGGTAGGGTGTGTGTGTGTGTCTGTGTATAGGCATATCTTTCAGTACCCAGGAACAACAGGCTGGTAGTTAAACTGCTGTACCGGAGTCATCCATGTACTTATGGCTGGCACTGTAGCATAGGGCAGTGGCGGGTACCAGTATACGATGCTAGCACTGCAACAAACTGGATTGCCTAGCTGATTGTATGTGAAGAATGTCGTAGGACGTCTGTCTCTCACAGGTCGCTGAAATCCAATGTCAGTGTCATTGCTATCTTCATTTTGAACAGGTGAAAGTGGTGCCGGTGTTCTCTCTCCCAAAGCAATCTCCTCTTGAGCCCCTTGGCCTGACATGTCCTCCTCATTTAGAACATCACCTCCGCCCTGAGCCTCTTGTAGCTGGGGTATGCCTTGTTGATGATGCTCTACATCCTGGGGGGTTTCTGTAATTTCCACTTCGGGATCTTCTCTGTGGGTATTTACCTGAGGCTGCATTACAGGCAGAGGTTGGACCCTGGGCATGTGATAATATTCACAGTCATCATCGCTGTCACTTCCATCGTCGTCCTGATGTGGTTGTTCTCTGTCCCTACATGTTCTAGTTGTAATTTCTCTTTTTGACTTTGCAGGTTGTAGCTGTATCTCTAAGGCAGTGGTTCTCAAACTGTTTCTGTCATTCCCCACTTTGAACAGGTGAGCCTTTTCAAGCCCCACCTGTTCCTCATCGCTCCAATAAAATGGTAGGCCAAGCTTAAAATGGTCAAATGTATCGTTCTATAACAGGGGTCTCCAACCTTTTTTTAGGATGAGAGCTACTTTCAAAAAATAAAACAAGTCGTGAGCTACTTTTACTACTCTTTTTTTTTTTTGCAGTGTATATATTTAGCACATTTTAACATTATGATATGCTGACCTTTAACCTTTGTGTGCTGTTTGGGTCAGTGGGACCCATTTTCAGTGTTTACTAAAAGAAAATGTATGATTTTGTTTTAAATGTTGAAGTTAAATGCATCAATCTGGTGCACTTTGAGCACAAAATGAATGTATGGATACAGCTCTCAACACAAAGGGAGCTGTATACTTTTCAATAATCCAAACATCTTTAGAATATGATCACAACCAATAACAAATCATTTAAACTGGTTTATTCTTATTTTATGTTACCTAGTTAGCATTCTTTCTTTTTATGTATACATATTTTACTAATCACTCCCCTTTTAAACAGTTTACTGTCCTATAGTACATTGGAATGATTTCTTACTTTATTTTGTACAACTATATTAAATAGATAAAGGTGTGCTCTCTCTAGCTGTCTCGCTCGCTCACAGAGGCTGTGTGCTCCTCCGTGGCGATGATGGCTTGCGTTAAAAGATAATAATAAACATAGGCCTATTTGTAAAATGGGGGGACACAAACGGGATTTCGAAAAGCCTCACGGTTAAACTCCTTACGAAGTGGTGAGGTGCCGCTCCACATTGCTTTTCTTCCCGACTGTAACGCTGTTGTGTGTGTGAGAGCGATTTTTACATAATCTGTAAATTATTTTGGTTTCAGTTGTGTGTGTGTGAGCAGGCTCGGATTGGCCATCGGGAGATTCGGGACTTTTCCCGGTGGGCCGCTGCCATTGGTGGGCTGCTGCCTTCGGTGGGCCGCTGGCTCTGGCATAGGTGGGCCGTGGACTTTTACAGCGCTGCTGCGCCGGTACCGCATCTGCCGCCGCATCCGCCACCGCAAACACCCGCCGTTGCGAGGCTCTGGCGGCTCCGGCAGGTCCGGCGCAGCGGTGCTGTGAAAGTCCACCGCCGTTGCGAGTCTCCGGCTGTAACAATCCACTACCGCCCGCGAGGACCCAGGTTCGATTCCGGCCTGAGGTCCAAAACATTTTTTTTTTTTTTAAATAAAACAAATAATCTCCCGTTCATCGCGTCCATTCGCGACCCACCTATCACATCTCTGCGCCCCATAATATATTAGCAACGTTCAGCATGGATAGGTGTTGACAGCAATGGCATGGGAAAAGGATTGTGTAACATTTGAAAAGTGGCTTCTGCTCTTCTGCTCCAGTTCAAGTATTGTATGGAACCTGCAAAAAGATGAGAAGACACACTAACACTTGCATGGTTGTGATTGACAACATCTGTCCACATGCATTTAAACATAGGCAAAGTACTCAAAAGCACCTCTGTGTGTCTTCAGGACCACGTTGCCATGACGACACACACATGCAGACTCAATAGGTGAAAACAAGACCAGCTGTAGCAGGTATTCATTATCTCTTATGCGCTAACCTATTATTTAATGTGCTTCAAAAGGACATGAATATCGCCTTCATCAGTGACCGGTCCACCCAGGATCTGACCATACGATGGCAACCGTCGTGGTCGAGGGAAACAAATGAATGAGCAAGCATTCTGCGTTAAATGTGTTCATACTGTTTGACATAATGACTGTCGGCAGTGCAAACATCTTTGTTACATCTTTTGTAAAAGGGATGTGTGTGATCTGCAGGTTGGTGGCCATTGAGAGTTTGTTTCTGTAGTTTTAAAACAACTTTACAGATTTTACAGATTTGGCACTGGTTTTAAATATGCAAAAGTCTCTAACTTCGATGTGATGGCAGCATGTATTTGCTGTGTCCCCATTTCCCATGGTAATATGGCTAATGTGTTTATTTATTATTTGTGGGGCAAATTTGTGTGCTTTTTTTTTCTCAAGATTGAAATGAAGCTCAGCGCAAGTTCTTTCAGGAAGACTGGGTGTATATACATTCACTCCGCAGCTGCATATAATCAGCTCATCACAGGCGTTCTCTTTAACCTATTACATTTCACCTCATTCTCCAGCAGCCAATCACCGTGCTGCAGCCAAACTATAGAATGGCTCTCCTCTCTCCTGCAGTCAGCTGTGATTTCAGGTGTTCATACACCTTATCATATGGCATGTGTCAATAAATGTTCAAACTAAATGAATTCTCTCCTGATTGAAATATCATGTGTTGAAATAAACAACTGCAGTTCAAAATAAAAAGTGCATTGCCTCATATTTTTGTTGTGGAATCGATTAATTTCTTTCTTTAAAGGCAAAAACATGAAAAAGCTAAGAAAAAAAACTATTGAATACAATATATTTGGAGCAACTTAATTTATAAATGGTTGTCAGCTTAAAAACGTGTGTTCACAATGATGGCAATTAAGTACATAAAACTTAAAATTCCTTTTAAATCATACGGTAAAACTAGTCGGAACAACTTAATCTTTTGAGTAATCAACTTCAAAACTTGTGTTTATGCTACCAATTATTAAGTAAGTGGTAATTAAAAACACCTGATTGTAGAGGAAAAGCCTTCTCCCCTAACTCAAATAACTTTGTTGCTTTAAGACAATTTCATTAGAAGTTGTCTTAACTCAATAAACATTTATGCAAACTGCTGCGTTGATTTTCTTTGTTGAGCCAAGGCATTTGGTTTTAGAGTGTAGGAAGGCTTGTACCAACTAGCCTTGTGAGAAGAGCTTGTACAAAAATAATATGGTGCAAAATACGAAAGTAACGTGGAATTATTTACTTTTCTACTTTACTATGTCAGCATGTACACACGCAACACTTATGAGAAACATGGAAAAATGTGCACAAATTCAAAAAAAAATGTGTTTACTATTTGACAGCATATTAAATAATTTAACACTTCCTGAAGTTTTCCCTGTCCGAGTTTTTCTGTATAGAAGCAAGTCAAGTTGATCTGTCATTGTCAACACAAAAGTAACGGATGTTTATTTTGTCCCACTACAGCAACAGAAAAATTACATGTCTTAATCTGATTACTTTTTTACTATTACATTTTCTTTTACAATTATAATGTTCATCATGTTATTGTAATTGAAAGTCAAAGTATAGGTAAGAGTTTCGCCATTTGTACAAAATAGAATCTGGTATTGATAGAACACAGTTGTTGATCACGACCAAAACATGTTTTCCTTGCTGCATTGTTATCTTTTAAAATGACGTTTATCTGAAAAGTGTTACCTCCATATTGGCTTTTCCCTGGTGCCAATGTCACAAAGCTTTGAAAACCAAATATTTCACAAAGACAGGCAGATTAATGTTGCTGTTGCTCTTCCTTGTACAACCCAGCTCTTTTCATTGCATTACTAGTTCAGGACACATGCATGTACGTGCATGACATGTTTTGCCCACTTAAAGATTTATAACCTGCAATCGTTTCCACATAAAACTGAGAATGAGGAAGAGGTTTATATGTGTGTGTGTGTGTTTGCTCTATGCATGTGTGTCCACATTGCCAGTGGCTGATGTGAGCTGTATTTTATTAAGTTCATCGCCAGTGTGACCCTGGCCTGTCTGAAACAGGAGTCACCTGACATAAGTAGAAATATGAGCTGCCTTCTTGACCAAACACACACACAGTCTAAGCTAAGCTTGGCAAAGAAGTTCTGGATAATACTAATAGCTTTAGGAATGAGCGGTGGATTTAGGATGGCGAGTACGGGATGTGTGTAAGGTCTGTAATGATGCAGGGACACCAGGGAGGAGAAAGAAGACGAAGGCAAGAAACATGATGATATGGGAGGAACTACAGATCAGAGACACATGAAAGTGACCACAGAGGGAGGAAGGGCGGGAGCGGCCAAGTAGGAGGCTAATTGAGGAAATTGAAGTTCGAGTAAGGGAAATTAGGAAAGAAAATAATGAAAAGGGAAGTAAAGCAGAGATGAAAATTAAGATCAAGATTACTTTGTTAGCCAATTTGCAAGCAGTGGGTGAAATCTGTCTTATTGCATATCTTTCCGGACATGACATTTTGCATTTCATTGAAGAGTTTCAGTTCAGCTGTTTTTGTAAAAGGGTTCACTGCATTGCTCTTGGACTCTTTGGCAGTGTTGCTAGATAACGTTGATGTGGATTTGGATGGTAAAATCATGTTCAATCGCTTCCTTTCCTTCAGGCCAATATAAAGTTTGACAGGAACTAACCACCGAAAAAAGCTACGGCTGAGTTGAAAAGGAACATAGAAACAATGATGGAGCATGTGAGAGAAGAGAAGCTGCCATGTTTTTGCAGGAAGCGCCATTTCAACCGCCATTGATCACCTCTAGCACAGCAATTCTACCTGTGATGTGAACACGGCCACTGACCAGCAGCCACTATACCAAACACACAAAGGTCTGCCGACATATACACAGGTGCTGATAAACACACACACTCACTCTCTCACAAACAGAGAGTTGCCAAGGTCCTGCTGGGCAGCTGAAGTTAACACTGCCGAGTCACATGTGAGAGAGCTCACCTGGCGTAGAGCCCAGATCTGACATACCGCAGTGAGGCTATCACCATCTCTCTCTCTATGTTTGGAGATGTGCCAAGTTAGACAGTTAGCCTACACCGATACCCTTTGTGTCTTTGATCCCGGCAGTTCACCTAAAGACCACCTTTAGAAGTGTGTGTGTGTGTGTGTGTGTGTGTGTGTGTGTGTGTGTGTGTGTGTGTGTGTGTGTGTGTGTGTGTGTGTGTGTGTGTGTGTGTGTGTGTGTGTGTGTGTGTGTGTGTGTGTGTGTGTGTGTGTGTGTGTGTGTGTGTGTGTGTGTGTGTGTGTGTGTGTGTGTGTGTGTGACATCCAGTGGCACTCATCCTCACCTGTCTTGAGCTGGCCTGCATCCATCTTTGGTTTCACAAAGCCGTATACGTTAATGGTATGAATGACAACAATGATGCGAGGGGGCGTGTGGCGTAGTAGGTTGTCCGTAGGCGTTCGGATCAGGGGGTCACAGGTTCAAACCCCACTGCAGTCAGCATGTCGTTGTGTCCCTGGGCAAGACACTTCACCTAAAATTGCTCCTGTGGGGATTGTCCACAGTATTGAGTATGTAAGTCGCTTTGGATAAAAGCGTCTAACAAGTGACATGTAATGTAATGTAATGTAATGATGCTGTAGTTCAAGGACCATGCCAGCGTTTATGTATGTTTGATCTATTTCAGTTATCTCAAGAAAAGTTCAGAATTAAGAATTAAAGAGTGTTTTAAAGTGAACAAAAATAATGTAGGTTCTTCTCTTCTCTCTTGGTGCCACTCAATCCTACACACTGCTCATTTTACTCAAGGGCACAGTTATGAATGGAATCAAAATAGTTGCCTTGGTCATTGAGAAAAACATGTCAAAACACCTGAAATTAATTCATTTAAAGACAGTTGCAGGTTCTTTATGGCCAGTTGTGCTGATTCAGGAATGCAATACATCATTGTGTGATCAGTATAAAGACCAGCTTGACAGCTGCTCATTGAGATTGAATTCCCTTAAATTATAAAAAGAGGGGACCCAAAATTGACCCCTGCAGAACAATTGATACCTGCAAAGACCAAAGAATGGACTTTATAATGTATAGCACTAGATATGTTTTTAAATCTAACTGAATTTCTCAAGATTTCAAACCCTAACTTTGATAGGTTTGTTTTATTTCTAAGTTCCTATTTAAAGCCAAATTCAGATTATCTTAAAATGTGAAGTTTAGTACTGATATCGTGCATTATACATGAAACATATTTGCTTTGATGGCTATACAAGACTAATAATTGACTGAGTTGATGCTGCTGGTATTCTGAGAGGAAGAGTTATAACGAAAGGCACGGACATGCCTTTTTCTTACCCCTGATGCTGCTCAAATCTCTATCCTAGCAGTATGCTAAGTTGCTGAAACTGTTCAGCAAACAAGATTCTTGGATCCATGTGACTTCTGTTGATGAGCCTGTAATTGGGCGTGATTGTGAACCTTATCTAAATAAACACAAAAAAGCAACAAAGCAAACTTACCTGCAACGCTTCAAACCAAAGAAAATAAAGTCCCTGTGTGATTGTGTCATCCATTTCAAATGTGAAACAGTGAATGTGCAATTTAATACTCAATACATTGTGAAGATCAGCATGGATTGAGCTATTTTCTATTTGTTCCCTTCCATTCAGCGGTGACAAGGCAGCCACTGAGAGTGTGTGTGTGTGTGTGTGTGTGTATTCCTACCATTGATTCTATAATTCACACTCGCCTGTCACATAGAGGCATACATTTCTCCGCTGCAGAATGGCTTAGTATATAGCCATTTTTAACATAATGTCAGAAGGATTGTAAATAACACTGTGCAGCAAAAAAGTTCAACAATGCGTAGCTAAAATAAAAGTCCTTGAAGAGAGTGGAACAGGTATAATAGCATGTTTTGTGAATAAAAGGAACCCATCTCTTCAGTGGCTGGTAAACAATAATGCCCTCACCGCATAATAGGCATTACGATATGCCAGCTTTCCTCTGCACACAAAGGAATTACTTGTATTAGAGAATAAATCAAATGCATTTAGTACCTACAAATGTGTTTTTTGTATGTGCACAAGCGATTCAGTCCAACAGCCGCAGCAGAAAGTTACCTTGTAGCTACACTAACTGCACTCTCGCATGTGTTACTATAATTAATCACAATTATCAGGTTGAATAATGCAGGTGCAGTCTCACTGGGAGAGGCCATTTACAAACTCAGCATCACCAAATACAACCTAGAGACAAAATGGTGGAAAATGGATGAACATTCATCTAAAACAACTAGAAAAGGGATGGCAGCTGCCTCATTCATTTTTAGCTTTGCATACCGCAAATGGCCGGTGTAAAATGTAAAATCACCTCCTTTTGAATGTGAAACTTTCTTGTGAATTTCAACTGCATACATTAAGGATGCCAGACAAGGACAATTTATTTATGACACCACATGTTAATAAAATGCACAAAGTGCCAGAAGATGACAATGTAGGTCCCACTTCAAAGTGACACTCTTCATTATTCCTTTTATTTTTTTATTTTCTGGCAGTTTATCAAGCACAGGCGCAAACTGGCACACGTCCCCTTCTTCCTCGGCTGGAAAAAAGCCCAACTCCTCATCAAAGCCAAAAAAAAAAGGGAACGAGTTAAAGTTCAGGACAACGATTGGAGGGCCGGCTTATCCTGTCTTCAGAGAGGCAGGAGAAAGAAGGTTGGGAGGGAGAAGGGGAAGATGGAGGAAGGGGGAGGGAGGTGGTGGTGGTGGTGGTGGGGGGGGGGGGATAGTACAATGGCAGAATAAGAACGAAGCCAACCCTCAATCCCGTTGAAACGCTAATGAGAGTCCAAATCCACTACTGGCTAATTAACCATGATACGCTGTGACATGGACGGGAGGGAGGGGAGGGAAAGCTGAGCGAGAGAAGGAGGAGAGGGGTGTTTGTGGTAGGGGATGAAGGTGGGGGGGAAATAAGTGAAGAGAAGAAAGGGGAGGACAATAAAACTGTAAATAGAGGCAAGGCGAAGGAAAAATGAGGACGAGTGGAACAGATAAACCACAGAAGAATGGAGGGAGGAAAGAAAAAGACAAGAAGAGGGAGGGAGAGGGGATGGAAACCTTTATCAGGTCAGGGAGATGGCGAGGGCAGAGTTAGAGGAGGGAAAGTGAGGAAAGTGGAAGGGAGGGAAAGAAAGGAATCATCCGTTTTCATTTACGGAATAATGAGGGGTCTATGCATTTGTCAGGAATGGCTGTGTTAACTCCCCGCTTTCATCTCCTCTCTCCCCTACCATCCATCCGTTTACACGTGGAGCATGTTAATCGATTTGCTTGCAGTAAGAGTAAACACAGTAATGGATGGTGAATGAATCATCCAGCGCTGCGTGTATTTGTGTGAAGAAAAAAGAAAGTGGGTATTTTTCTTTCGCCTTGCACACATTTTAAACATTGCATGCACCCGGTGTAGTAAACAGGCATTACAACCAGCAGGTGTCTGCACACACACACACACACACACACACACACACACACACACACACACACACACACACACACACACACACACACACACACACACACACACACCACACACACACACACACACACACACACACACACACAGAATGTATGGTAGCAGGCACCGGAGGATCTTTTGTATTCCGCGGCGCTGTTTGCTCTACGAACTTGGCTGTCTTTTCCCTGACAGCTTGACCTTTTGTTATGTATTCCTCCAATCACACAGAACTAAATACTGTATTCATCACACACACACTGTACAACACACACTCGAGAAAAAAGGGCAAACAAACACTGTGAAGTTTGGTCAGTGGATGAGAAGCCTGGAAGACAACTTGTGCTTTCCTGACAGTCAGCACACACTTTAATCCGACCAGGTGGCCAGAGGATTGCATGTTGTTGACCGTGGAAGAATACTTTATGGGTTATGGATTCATTTTGTCCTCCTAGTCTGCTTATTTGTCAACGTGCCTGTCCGTCTATTTGTTTGTCAGCCTGTCTGTTCATCTGCCTTTCTTCCTCCGTGTATTCGCCTGCCCAATGGACGTTTATCTCCCATCTGGCTGTTGGAATTTCTTTTTTTATATACAGTATGTCTTGTTTCTATCCTTTCTATCTGCCCAACTCTGTCCAGCTTTCTTTCTCACAGCCTGTCTATCAGTCGCTCAGCTGTCACTCTTTATTAACTGTTTGTCTTTGCTGTCAGTCTTCTTCATTTGTCTTACTCTTTTTTTCCTCTCCCTTCCCCTTCTCCTCTTCCCTACAACATACTGCCATAACGTCTGTGAACTGCCTCTGGGCTCTAGTCGTCGGGCTGATAATGTGTGTAATAATGCCTGTGCGTTGCCTTAGCAACACCATGGAGACGCCTGGCTACATTTGTGGTTTGATTCGTTGCAGGGGGAACAAAATGAGTCTGTCATTGGGGTGGCTTTAAATTCTGCTGTTTCATCCCCGCAGTACCACAGGCAGTCATTGGAGGGCGCTATAATGCAAGGGAAAAGCAGAGGGTGAGTGCAACGAAACAAGCCATGGGCCTCTCACAATGACTGAGCAACATTACAGCTCTCACACTGTGCCACTGCCGGGTGATGCTGGAGATTGAAATGAACTTCTATAGAATGGATTTTTTTTTTTTTTCCTCCCGCCCCTCTTTCTCCATCTCGCCAGATATCCATCCATCAATCCTCTCTGTTCTGTTATTTAGAGCATGTTAGCGCTGACAGAAGTTTGCAACCCATAAGTCAATGCAGACTCCAGTGAATTGTTGTGATGGAGGGGCCCGGACTGCACCAAGAGAATTATGATCAACAATCAATAGCCATCGACGTGCACACTTCACACACACAGTATATAAGCCGCACGAGCACACAAGGCTTCCATCACTTTGATGTGATTGTCACCGCACCTGTTTTTAATCAACTTCCAAGGCCACACACATACTTTCTTCATCCTGTCTTCTCGCTCGCTCTCTGTAGACTCGGGAGATAAAAAAAGAGAAAGAAAGTTACCAATAAATTATTATTGATCTCCAGTTGTTGGCTGCTGGGCCCTGGATGGATCTCACCAGTAATGTTCACAGTTCCAACGTTTATCACCCAAATGGTTTGTGTATGTTTTTCCTGAGTACAGTGTATGACCTATGTCCAATTCTTCATACTGTGTGCGTTTTTCCGCACCCTTGTGTGCAGTTTTCCGGAGAACCTGATTAGAATGGGTGACGGGCACTAGCAAAAGGTTGACTCTGTAGCCTAAAATGAGTTGATGTATATTCATTATCTGGTGTTATTCTTAGTGTGCCGCAGAAACATTTTTAGGGCGCCGCTCCCCAGCTAGCGGGGAACGTTCTCACAACTTTGGCTAACATTACCTACAGGTTCTAATAATGTTTTAAAGAAACGTTTTAATCTGATGTTATTTAAAATAATGTTCCTATAAGGTTTAAGGTTAACAAAACGTTTTAACTGCAACATTCAGAGGATGTTTTGAGGATGTTATTAAGGCCTGAGATGACAGAACGTTTTTTTTTAAAACGTTCCTTTAATGTTATATGTTAACAAAGGTGGAACATTTTGCCTGCAATATTCTAAGGATGTTTTTTGGACGTTGTTGGGGTAACACATTAAAGATGTTCTTTATAAAACGTTCCCTCAATGTTACATAATAACAAATGAAGAACATTCTCCAAATGTTTTCAGGATGTCATTAAGGCCTGAGATGACAGAAAGTGTTTTATAAAATGTTCCTTTAATGTGATATGTTAACAAAGGTGGAAGGTTTTTCCTGCAACATTCTAAGGATGTGTTTTGGAATACAGCACATGCTTTCAGCTTTGATGCATTCATATTGTCACAGACCTTCTCAAGTGTTTCCTTTTTTGCGTTGTCTTGAATCCGCTGGGCAGCAGTGTGTCCATTTGATTATTTGTGTTTAATAAAAAAAATTCTGAGGGACGATAACATGCCGCTCTTGTCTCTTCCACTGTAAGTGACGGTGTAGGAACGCCATTCATCTGCCAATCTTGAACCTTGCGTTTTGAAGACTGATAAATCCGTAATGGATGAACAAACTTTGCAGCCCAGTTTCCCAACTTTGCAGTCTATCCACGGGTATTCTTCTTGTTTCCTCCGCCACATCTCCTCTGTCCATACCTCTGGGAAAGGTGAGCTTGAGCTAGCCAGGGGAACATTGCTAGCGCAGCTAACGTTAACATTGTGCTAGCATTATCCACGTCTTTAGGCGGCTCTTCTGATGATGTAGTGCTAGTAGCAGCTTTACTTGTAGCTTCAGTGCTGCTAGCCACTTTCTTCTTGTGAATTATATTCTTTTTAGAAAATAAGTCAAGTAAAACATTTTTGCCTGCCATTATAGAGCTTTTTCGTTTGCGTTCTTGAGGGAAAGAGCGGCCGCAAAATCGGCACACCCCCAGCTCCCCGCGGGGTCACGAGCGTGATGACGAATCATCATTTTTTAAGGAAATTGTTTTAATTTTTTATTATAATTACTATGAAATGTATTATATTGTCATTATTACAACAAATACACACTTGCAACTGATAACACTGAAAATTATTTTATATTTATTAGACTATTCAAAAAAAAATCATGCTCCAATAAGTGCGCATCCAACGCCCACTACACCACTGGTGGGTATGACACATTCATAGTTTGTTGAATGTTAAGAAGCCCTCAGACGCTGTTTCTTGCAAGATGTTGCGTCATGCCCCTGGTACCTGGTTAACAAACTATGAATGTGTCATACCTAGGGGTATAACGGTTCACAGAATTCACGGTTCGGTACGTACCTCGGTTTGGGGTTCACGGTTCTGTACAACAAGAAAAAGCAAAAAAAAAGTCCCAAATGCATAATTCCAGGTTTGTTGTTATTTATCTTTGAACAGTAGTGCAAGTTTCAGTTTAAAAATAAGGAACTCTAACATTTTGAATAATTAACTGTATTACACTGTTAAAAAAAAAACACAAACAGTATCACACACACTCAGATGGACATATTATCTATAATGGCTGATGTCAAACTAAAAGGTTCAATAAGCTGTAAAACTAAAAAGAATGTCTTAGAAATATTACATTGTAGTGCCGTGAAAAGAGAGTCGGAGGCGGTGTATTAAGAATGGAGTTCCAATCTTTATTATCCATTACTTTCAGAGAGGTTAACACATGCACTGCTCTGCCTGATGAGCTAGCAGGAATGGCAGCTAAAGCTACAGGTGTTCCCCACTAAAGGGTCCGTGTGGCAACACAATAAGCAAGGTGAATTATGTCCAATAACGTGTCACCACACAAGCCCCCCCAGAATTCACACATAAACAAAATCAGCATGGCGGGGAGGAACGACACGCCGACCCCCACGACTCCTGAGCACGGGAGTCGGAAAAGTGACTCCCGCCTGTGCGGCCCCCGGAAGGGGAGGGACCGGAACAACAGGTCTTAAATCCGTGACAGGGGACGAGGCCGGGGGGCGGCCCCGTCGCGGAGGTCGAGCCAGCACCACAGGCTGGTCCAAGTCCAGGTGAGCAGCCTTCACCCGGTCCACCGAGACGTGCTCGGACTTGCCACCCAGGTCGACCACCAGGTGCTTGTCCCCGTGCTCCAAGACCCGGAAAGGCTCATCATAAGGGGGCTGCAGGGGGCCTCTGTGCGCATCGTGCCGGATGAACACGTGCTCCGCCGATCGGAGCTCTGCGGGAACCTGGGACACCTGAGTACCGTGCTGAGTAGTAGGGATCGGAGCAAAGGCCTCAGCGGCGTCACGCAGGAAAGCCCGCTGGGCCGACGCCGACCAGGGAGCCGATGCATTTGGGAGGAAATCCCCCGGAACTCTCAGCGGCTGACCGTAGACCATCTCCGCTGTAGAACACTGCAGATCTTCCTTAGGTGCGGTCCTCAGGCCCAGCATCACCCAGGGCAGCTTGTCGACCCAGTTACCGTCCGTAAGGCCGGCCTTGAGGGCCGCCGGCCTTGAGGGCCGCCGGCCTTGAGGGCCGCCGGCCTTCATGGAGCGATGAAAGCGCTCGCAGAGGCCGTTAGCCTGACGGTGGTAAGCGGTAGTCCTGTGCAGCTTAACCCCCAAACCGCCTGCCACAGCGTTCCAGAGCTCGGACGTGAACTGAGAGCCCCTGTCTGAGGAAATGTCTGACGGGGTGCCAAAACGACACACCCACGTTGCAATGAAGGCCCGGGCAACGTCTGCGGCTGATGTCGAAACGAGCGGAACCGCCTCCGGCCAACGGGTCGTTCTGTCCACCATGGTGAGGAGGTAGGAAAACCCCTGAGAGGAAGGCAACGGACCAACCAGGTCAATGTTGACGTGATAAAACCTCCTCTCAGGCACCAGGAAACGCTCCAACGGGGCCTTCGTGTGGCGGTGCACCTTAGCGCGTTGACAAGCCACGCACTCCCCGGCCCAAGTCCTCACGTCCCTTTTCAGTCCTTGCCAAACGAACTTCGCCGCTACCAAACGCACCGAAGGTTTAACGCCGGGGTGTGACAGGCCGTGCACAGCCTCGAACACAGGACGCCTCCAGCTGGCAGGGACGACAGGCCGCGCCAGGCCCGTAGAGACGTCACATAGGAGAGTAATGCCCGCGTCACCGAACACCATGTCCTCCAAGCGCAGCCCCGCGTTCTCCACCTTCAGGGCCTGGACGCCGGGATCTGTGACCTGGTCTGCCGCCATGCGAGTATAGTCCAGGCCCAACTGGACGGCACCGATGACGACCCTGGAGAGGCAATCAGCAACCAGGTTTGACTTGCCAGCCACGTGCTTAATGTCCGTAGTGAACTCCGATATGTAGGACAGCTGCCGCTGCTGACGTGCCGACCAAGGCTCCGCCACTTTTGACATGGCGAAGGTGAGCGGCTTGTGGTCGACAAACGCCGTAAATTCACGGCCTTCCAGCATGAAACGGAAGTGCCGCACGGCCAAATAAAGTCCGAGGAGCTCCCGGTCAAAGGCGCTGTATTTGCGTTCTCTAGGCGTCAGCTGGCGGCTGAAAAAGGCGAGCGGCTGCCAAGCGCCCTCCACCCACTGCTCGTGCACTGCGCCGACCGCGTAGTCTGACGCGTCCGTGGTGATGGAGATGGGAGCCGTAGATGATGGGTGTGCCAGCAAAGCCGCCTGAGCCAACGCGGTCTTGACCTCAGCAAAAGCGCCATCCGCCTCTGCTGTCCAGTCGATCTCCTGGACGGGGGTCTTGCCTTTCAACGCTTCATACAGCGGCCGCATGATGTGTGCGGCCCGGGCGATGAAACGGTGGTAGAAAGTCACCATCCCCAGAAACTCACAGAGCGACCGGGCTGTGAGCGGGCGAGGAAACGCCGCAACAGCCTCCACCTTCGCTGGCAGAGGTGTCGCACCGCCCTTGGTGACGCGGTGCCCCAGGAAATCGATGTCTGACACCCCGAACTGGCACTTTGCAGGATTGATGATTAATCCGTGTTCGTTGAGCCGTGTGAAAAGGGCTCGGAGGTGGGACAGGTGCTCCTGCACTGAAGCGCTGGCGACGAGTATGTCGTCGAGGTAAACAAACACAAACAGCAGGTCCCGCAGCACCGAATCCATCAGGCGCTGGAACGTCTGAGCGGCATTCTTGAGTCCAAAAGGCATCCGCAGGAACTCAAAAAGTCCAAAAGGCGTTATCACTGCTATCTTGGGAATGTCCAGGGGGTGCATGGGCACCTGGTGGTATCCACGCACCAGGTCCACCTTGGAAAACACCCCCGTACCGGCCAGATGCGCCGGAAAGTCCTGAATGTGCGCCACCGGATAGCGGTCAGGCGTAGTGGCGTCGTTGAGTTGGCGGTAATCCCCGCACGGGCGGAACCCGCCGTTCGATTTGGGAACGACGTGCAGGGGGGAAGCCCAAGGACTGTCGGAGTGGCGGACAATGCCCAGGCGCTCCATGGTTGCGAACTCCGCCCTCGCTACAGCCAGCTTAGAAGGGTTCAACCGCCGGGCCCTGGCGTAGACAGGAGGTAGTGACGTGGTGTTCCACGCCATGCTTAGTGGTAAGCGCAGAGAAGGTGGGTAGCGACAGGTCTGGAAACTCGGCCAACAGTCTGAGAAACGTGTCTGCACCTGACAGCGAGCCTGACAGCTCGCAGTGCAGCCGTACGCTGCACTGCCAAGTGTGCACACGAGGGAAGAAAACGTTAAGGCATCAACCAAACGCCTATTCTTAACGTCCACTAAGAGTCCATGAGCACACAAAAAATCCGCTCCGAGGAGGGGAAAATAAATGTCCGCTGTCACAAAATCCCAGCTGAAACGCTGTCCTCCGATGCACAAACACATAGGCCTCACGCCGTACGTGCGAATGGGACTGCCGTTAGCCGTCGTCAATCGGGGTCCGTGCCCCCCACGGGCGACGTCTTCACTCGACGCTGGAACTACTACGCTCCGTTGAGCGCCCGTGTCACACAGAAACAAGCTCCCCGAAACGCTGTCGCTGACGAAGAGGAGCCTGCACGTGCCGCCGACGCTCAGAGCCACTACTGAGCGCCGGCCCCTCCGTTTCCCGGGGGTTTGTAGCTGCACGGAGCGATGCATCTCTTCGCCCTTGTCCCGAAACGTGCGTGGTAAACGCACTCTCCGGCGTCTCCACGCCGGCTAGCCACAGCCGTGTCCGGCCTCCGCCACGCTTTCTTGGCTGCCGGTGGGCCGCTGAGCGTCGCGGCTAAAGTCTGCCCCGGGCTGTTGCGTAGCCAGGAAAAAACGATCCGCTTCCTCAGCCAAAGCACGGGGCTCCGTGACAGGCGTGTTGGCCAGCGCCGTCTGTACCCGGGGAGGCAAGTGACGCAGGAAAATCTCCGTGAATAAAATCCGGGGATCTCCCCCCCCTAGCAGATTTAGCATTTTCTCCATTAGCTGGGATGGCTTGCTGTCTCCTAGGCCTTGAATGTCAAGTATCTGGCGGGCCCTCTCCTTAGCAGATAAGCTAAAGGTCTTAAGGAGAAGGGCCTTAATCGCCTCATATTTGCCATGATGTGGGGGGGCTGCGATGAATCCCACCAACCTGGACGACGTGGAGCTCCCCAGCGCTGCTACCACATGGTAGTATTTTAGGTCCCCGTCACAGACCTGTCGGCAGGCGAAATGTGCCTCCACGTGTGCGAACCATGCCTCTGCGGCGTGCTCCCAGAATTCCGGAAGCTTTATGAAAACATCGCGCTCAGCCATGTTCGTTAATTTTCCGGAAACTTTCTCGGAAAAGTCAGGGTCACCAGTGTAGTGCCGTGAAAAGAGAGTCGGAGGCGGTGTATTAAGAATGGAGTTCCAATCTTTATTATCCATTACTTTCAGAGAGGTTAACACATGCACTGCTCTGCCTGATGAGCTAGCAGGAATGGCAGCTAAAGCTACAGGTGTTCCCCACTAAAGGGTCCGTTTGGCAACACAATAAGCAAGGTGAATTATGTCCAATAACGTGTCACCACAACATCATAAATAATAAGAAATGAGTGCATAGCCGTTGAAATATATATATATATATGCCAATAGCTTCCGTTGTTTATTTTGGTCTCACGGCTTCATGTCTATTAGCTTCTTTTGAGGTCCTCAAAATGTTCATATTTGACTAGAAATGGCTAAAAAACCGTTAATAGGTCAACTTACATACAACTACCTATGTACTGGAATGGCCATTATATTTATTAATTTAAACTTTCTGGACTTAGAGCAAAGTTAAAACATTTGTGTCATGTAGAGAGCTTAAATAAATTACCCAACAGCCAACAATACTTATTTAACATCACATTAGTACTGTTTGTGTCACGTAAACCAGGGTGAGTAACATGAAGAGTAAGACAACAGAGTCCAGGTCCCCATATGAGGATGATGAGCAGTGCTCATTCAGTGATAGGGTTTTTACAACAATCACCTCCCTTGCATTTGCAGTACTTGCAACACTTGATCCCAGCTACCCTGCAGGGACACCCATTATTGCGAGCACACTTGCCACATGTGCAGGGATCTGGCAGGCCTTCGGGTTTTGAGATCACAAACTCAGGGACTAATGAACTACCCAATCTTACAAAACCATAATTCTCGGCATTCATAATCGAGGTGGCGTCTCTAAATGGGGCTTGGACCCACAGCTGCTGTTGGTGATACCCTCTATGGATATGTTTTCTTGCATTAGTTGATGTGCAAGTGGTTCTCTCGAAGTCCATCTTGAGGGCATTGCTATCAAATGCAGGGAGTCGCAGGTCGTCAAATGTCTTCAGGTCTGTTGATGGTTTGAGACACTTGACCAAGAATGTCTCTGCCAGCTGTATTGCATTTTCTGTTAGCTGTGGACTTTCGAAATTCAGGATCAGAGAGGAATTTTCTGGTTTGCGGACAGCATTCAGGGCTGCAAGTTTAGTTGATATCTTGCTGGTTGTATCGCACCCAGTCAGCGCATGGAGTGCTGGGAGACACTTTGTGAGCTCGTCTCCCAGCGCTAAGCAGATATCGTGGAGTGGTAATATTGATCTTCTCACTCCTGAGTTGCGGACGAGCCAGAGCTCTTTGAGACCAAGATCTCTCCAATTGACTGTGATGTGGTATAACAGGCACACAAAGACATCTGTGTCACCTGATGACAGCGTAATGGATGTAGGTCCTGACCGGTGGCTTAGAATGTCCTGCACATGGAACATCATCCTGTCGTCAGCTTCCTCGTGTGTGCAGTTGAGCCGAGGGAATGGAGAAGCACACCCAGCTGACACCGTCCATGCCTGTGGTGATATACCAAGGTATAGAGGTTTGGTACCTTGGTAATTGGTGGTGAGCCACTCAACATAGAATGCCTGGAAAGCAGTTTTGCTGATGGAAGACGACCAGAAGTTCTCTAACACCACTGGGACATTTTGGTTCGGTGATATCACATCAAGGACAACCATTTCCTTTGACTTCCCTCTTCTCTCCCTCTCTCCATTCTTGATGCTATCCTCTTTGTAAGTGTCGAAAACGATGTGGATCTCATCACAGTTGTGCCCAGCTTTGGTGACCATAGATGTCAAGGCAATAGCAAAGTCATGGAATGTTTTGACGGGCGGATCAAGCTTCTTTAAGGGGACCTTTCTCACCAAGGCCATGAAGTCGATAATGATGGCGTGGGTTTGTGGGGATGTTTCTGGACCTTTTTTATCTATTAGTGGGCACAACTTCAGCAGCTCAGTCCCAAGTTGTGATTTGGCACTCTTCCTCAAGTAACCATCTTTGTCAACCAAGAAGAACGCAGAGTTGGTGATCTCATGCTGTAGTAGCTCCTCAACAGTGAAACCCCGGTGACACCCATACTCAATAAACATGAGAGCTTTGATTGTCTCATCTTTGATGTCTACTTTGGGAGCCAAATTCAAGGTGGTCTTAGGGGACGTAAACTTGATTTTGCTAATAGTTGAGTGTATCGATATCGACCTATTTCTAAGTCGCTCATCGATACATTTAGCACAAGCAGCGCTGCCCTCCTTCATACAGCACAACAACTTGTCTATGTCTACGTTGGTCACAATTCCTCCAGTGAGAATGTTCTTCAGCGATACCTGGTCTTGTAGAGGACTGCATACCTTCAGGAGATACTCTGCTATGTCTTGCACCATCCCAACTATCTTAGTTGCAGTACTCGGATTGAAGTCGTGGTGAAGTGAGAGTTCTCCTTCTACATCATCCTTCATCTTCAGGAGGTCAACGTACTGGTCTTTCTTATGCTTGATGATACCCCACAGAGCTACTGCTTCCTTCTTCCTGGTGATACCAATTATCCCCCCACTCACTTTGGCAGGCCGGTTGTAGCACTGCTCTAGCGCCTGGTCAAACGGCACTCCACTACCTTTCTTGGTGGTGTTCACGACAAATCCACCATGCATGTAGGAGTCGTACAGTAGTGGGAACTTATCCTTCAGTTGATAGCAGTCCTGCAGGAATAATGGTGTCCACCGACAGTAGTTTGTTCTCCCAAAAAAGAAGAACAGTGAAGTTGCCCTCTCCATAGCACTGAGGTAGAGAATCCAATCTCCAGAGCGCAGAGAATTGGTCAGATCCCTAACTATTGGGTACAGGTCGGAAACGTATGTGTTCCAGTAATCAAAGGACTGGGACAGCGATGCCCTTTCCTTCAGGTAGACTTGAAAGGCTGCTTGGATGGTGTCAGCACGCTCCTTTGTCGTGTTCTATTCTTCGGCCGTGAGGTCTTTGGACTGGCAGTTGACCTGCAGTGCCTCTAGCTCCGTTCGTCTCTCAGGGTATTTGGAGAGGAATGCTTCCAACATCATAGATGTGAGGACCTCGTGTATCATTGAATGGGCAGTGCGGGCCCTGGAATAGTGGGAACTGGAGATCACAGTCTTGATGACATCAGTACCATAGCACTCGGTCTCAACTAGAACAGCAAACATTCCAGAGGGTTCCAGATATGTACCAAGACAGGCCAACACAATCTTCTCCATATGAAACCCACCTAGACCAAGGAATATGTTGCTAAACTGGTCTGGTTTCATGAGCTGAATTTCCTTGGCAATACGGTACACACCTTCGTCGGCCCACAACCCACCGTAGGTATCACCCTTCTGTTTCAGAGCATCCTGAAAGTTAATCATCGTGGTGAAGATTGCATCGTATGTTGTAGCTGGATAGGGAAGGATGGGGGTAAGAATTGTGGTGGTAGGATGAAAGGTGCTATTCACAGTTGCACTTCTCAGAGCTGTAAATCCTGGGACATAGTCACTCTCATGTGTCGCTCTTTTGGAGAAGCGATTGACTATCCACAGAAAATAGTCCGAATCTATTGACTTGGTGGACCCAGTGAAGTCTGTTGCTGTGGTGGAGCTATCAGTTGTTGTGGGAGAGGGGTCTGTTGACATATCCAAGACTTCTGCTGCTGCAGTAGTGGAGCTCCTTGTGTTGGAAGTTGGTTCTGCTGCCATGGCGATGGGGCCTGTTGTCAAGGTTGATGGGTCTGTTGCCGTGGAAGTGTGTATCACATCAGATACTACAGTGGTTGACTCTGTTGCTGAGGTAGAGGGTTCTGCTGCTGTAGTAGAGACTGTTGTTGGATCAACAACTGTTGCTGGGGCTATCGGGCCCAATGTAGTAGAATTGGAGAGAATCTCTGATACCTTGTAGGTAGGTATCTCCCTGCGTTCCTTCACTGCCCCCATCCTGATGAGCTGTTGGCAGATGACTGTAGACCTAAGCTTTATTGTGGTCCGGCTCTGAGCGGCAAGGGGCCTTGCAGAGATCTCACTCTCCTCTGATGGTTTCGCCAGATGAATTGGAACATTTTGGAAGAGAACAAGGATGGTATCGTGTGTGGAGCCTGTTCCTGCCAGGGTGCTTTCATTGCGGTCAAAGTTGTCCAATGCCCCATTTAGTGGGCTTGTTGCTTCAAGGACAGTGGGAAGAGGTACTCTGTTGCCACCTGCTGTAGTGATGATCCGTTCAGCGAGGTCCAAATCAATCCTCTTGACTGTGTTGTAGCTGAAACATATTCCATGATGGTTAAGAGTGGTCACTAGCTCTTTTGATCGTGTCAGACTGTGCACTCCTTGAGCCGCCATGACATGGAAAGGTGTTGGTTCCTTGCCATCAGTCATGATGTAGTGCAGAATTTGAAAGACTACATCAGTCTTCAGCTTAGAGGTTGTTTTCCCCTTGAACATATAGGAGCAAAACTCCTCCCATCTTGGTGGTGGGTTCTTAATTAATATGTCCATGGACAGTTTGAGGTCTTGGGGCTCACAGAGGCTCATCTGCAGTCCAAACCTATATCATGTCAGCTCCTGCGCCAGCTCAGTTGCAACCTGTTGGACAGGTGAAACTCGCAGGGACTCTACCAAGGCCTCTATAGAACTGTTGGTACAAAGTACCATCTGGGATATTCGTTTGTTACTTGGGTATGTAAAACAGACGGCGTCTCCATACATCTCGATGATCAGCTGCTTGACAGTTCTGTTTGACACTATTCCAGCTGAACCTTCATTTGGCCTGTCTCTGATGGAAGTCAGACTGTGTGCTGTCCTACTAAAGTCAATCCCAAGGGCTAAAAATCTATCCTTGAAGGAGTTGTCTCCGGCTGTTACCGACTCCTCCATTTCGAGGTTTTTCAGTATTTCCTCAATTTTAGCATGATATTTATTGAAATAGACTTTACAACATTGGTCGTGATATCAGTTATCAGCCGCAAAAACATCATCTAGCTCAGCTTATGAGGCCATACAGGGACAATGGCCATTTAACTGCTCGGCAGCGTCGTTTCAATCAGAAATTAAATGTTTCACGCGTGGTCATTGAGCATACCTTTGGCCTACTGAAAACGAAGTTCAGGAGGCTCAAATGTTTGTACATGAAAAACATTGCAAACATTAGCACAGCAGTCACTGCCTGTTGCATACTTCACAACATGTGCTTGGAGGAAGGGGAAGCAATTTAAGCTGATGAGCAGGTTGAAGCAGCAGATAACGGGGCACCGCATCCCCAGAACCAAGATGCAGTGTTGCACAGAAATCAAATTTGTGACCTTTTGTAAAGAGCTCACACACACCCCCCCCCCCCCCCCCCACACACACAAATAACCAGTGTCATATTCTTTGTGGAAGACATGTTTTTTATTTCCTTTCCTTTTATGCCCACAGTATTGAGTATGTAAGTCGCTTTGGATTAAAGCGCCTAACAAGTAACATGTAATGTAATGTCAACCAAAATGATTGGGCAAGTAAAAAATAAATGCATATATATGAAAACTAGATATGGTCATTTTCTGCACATGTCAATAGCAGTTGACTATCTTCTTTGAAAATGAAATAACTATATATACATATGTACACATGTACTTGGCAAATAAATAATAATCATTGCATATAAACATTGTGAACACTTAGTGTATACAAATACAAATATTACAAGGCAATTGCCAGGGCTGAAATAATAATTCAACTGCATAACGAGGAAAATAAATAAGTAATCTAAACAATATTACTTCCATAACAAACTGAGGTGGTGTTATTTATAAACAAATTCATTCATTCTGGGAATACCCAGTGTGGGGGAAATTATGGCATATTGGGCTTGTCCTGCAATAGCTCAATGATGCGCTCTTGTTGGCTCCCAATGCACTTTAATTGGGAAACAACTTCTCCCATCGCAGTCAACATTTTAGCTTCGAACCTCCTCCGTTTTCTCTCCTTCAGCCTTCTCCGGCGCTCCTGTTCTGGCCGCACCAGTGTCTCCAGTGCACTGGTCCTCCTCTCCGAGTGGGCCTCATACAGGTCGTAGAAGGAGGGATGGGAGACTCGAGACCGGATTGATCTCGGCTGAGTGGTGGGCAGGGTCATGGAGGGACCAGGCTGGCCCTCAGAGGCACACGGCAGTGTGGTGGGTGGTTGTGAGGCAGTGGGAAATAGAGGGGTAGAAACAAGAGTACCTGGTGGTGCGCTCCCAACACCGCACCTCCCAAACAGGTTGTCCATTATCTGTGGAATTGCAGAATTGTTAAAAAGGAAATGTTGCTTTTACCAACTAGATGTGCAAGAACAAACTTCTTACCCCATAATATTCCCACGTTATGTTCCCCTCTCCTGTTGAGGTACAACGGTCCTTGGCCCTTTTGTATGTGGTCAAAAGGTTGTTCAAATTTCGGATTTTGTCTGAGGAGAAACTGTATCCCTCCTTGCTGAACTGCCGTTGTAAAATTTTATAAAAACCGGGTTTAGAGCGATAGTACACGTGTTGGTGTGTTTTTGTCAGGTCCAAAAGCAGCAATATGGTGTTGTATGTGAAATCTGTTAAGACACAAGTGTTAGTAACTCAAACAAATAGCATTTGCTGTTTAGATCCTCATTTTAGTTACTGTACCTTGTGTTGTCTCAAGGTGTTCTGACCGGCTGGAGGGGGATGCCAGGTGAGGAGTGCCAGCTTGGGATGGAGCAGGCCTTTCAGGAGCAGGCCTTTCAGGAGCAGGCCTTTCAGGAGCAGGCCTTTCAGGAGCAGGGCTTTCAGGAGCAGGCCTTTTAGGAGCAGGGCTTTCAGGAGCAGGCCTTTCAGTAGCAGGCCTTTCAGGAGCAGGCCTTTCAGGAGCAGGCCTTTCAGTAGCAGGCCTTTCAGGAGCAGGCCTTTCAGGAGCAGGCCTTTTAGGAGCAGGGCTTTCAGGAGCAGGCCTTTCAGTAGCAGGCCTTTCAGGAGCAGGCCTTTCAGGAGCAGGCCTTTCAGGAGCAGGGCTTTCAGGAGCAGGCCTAGCATCTGAAGACAGATCTAAAGGGACTGTGATTGAGAGAAAATTAAATATTTGTTTACAATAAACATGAATGTGTCATTTGTTTGATTTGCATTAAAAGACAATACCATTTTTGATTTAAATGATAGATGACCTTGTGCATTTGTTGCAGCCCTTGCTTGCTGCATAAGTGCAGCTGCTAAACTGTTATCTGAAAAATAATTTACATCATTTAAAGTCATATCCAGATTGTTGGAATGCAATTTAGTTGTTTACTCACCATTTTGTAGTCTTTGGGACATTTCTTGTGAGACTCATAAGGCAAGGCAAGGCAAGTTTATTTATATAGCACTTTTCAACACAAGGCAATTCAAAGTGCTTTACAAAAAATTAAAGACATTAAGAAAAAGGCATTTAAAATCAGTCATTAAAAAGAAAAGCTAATAAAAGAAACATTAAAATAAAAAATACATGGTTAAAAGTTATAGTGCAGTCTAAGATATGAATAGTTCAATTAAACATTAAAAGAAAAAGTACATGGATAAAAGTTACAGTGCAGTCTAAGATATGAATAGTTCAATTAAACATTACAAGAAAAAGTACATGGATAAAAGTTACAGTGCAGTCTAAGATATGAATAGTTCAATTAAAAGCAGCGACAAAAAGAAAAGTCTTCAGCCTGGATTTAAAAGTAGTCAGAGTTGCAGCGGACCTGCAGGTTTCTGGGAGTTTGTTCCAGAGATTTGGAGCATAATAACTGAACGCTGCTTTACCATGTTTAGTTCTGACTCTGGGGACAGAAAGCTGACCAGTCCCTGAAGACCTGAGAGATCTGGATGGTTCATCATTTAGCAGGAGGTCAGAAATGTATTTTGGGCCTAAACCATTCAGTGCTTTATAAACCAGCAGCAGTATTTTGAAATCTATTCTTTGACACACAGGAAGCCAGTGTAAAGACTTCAGAACAGGAGTGATGTGATCCACTTTCTTAGTGTTAGTGAGGACTTCTTACAGTGATGTCTCCCTGTTCGTCACGCAGTGTAAGCACCACAAATTCCATTTTACCCACTGTAGACAAAGGTGATCTCCATTGCTTTATATAGGTTTGTTAATTGAGTCATGATGATGAACCACACCAGTGACTGGGTTCCATAATTAGAAATGCTCCTCCCTCTTAATGTTTGTAAAACTGATAGGTGGACAGGATACAAATGGTCAGTCCCTTCAGATCCGCACACATGAAGCTTAATGAGCATTAATTGAACAGACCTGCTGCTGTGTTGTTAGATGTAAATATAATTATTTAGCTGCCACTTTAAGCTTTATGATGTGTACAACATCAGTGCTTGAATTGGAATGAAAAAGGTGCCAGTACTCTAAAATCAGCAACTTTTTCAAGTCAATTTTATATATACAGCCCACAAACAAGAATTTGGCTACTATAATGCTGGTGGGTTTGTCTCTTTACTACTGTATATTTTAGAAAGGTTCACTGCACTTAACATTTTTTATGATGGGCAGCGGATATGGCTAAAGCTCAGTAAGGTCAATATTAACTGAAAATATAGCAATCAAAGTCTAGATCTTCTGCTGAAGACACATGAAGCAGAGACCTTTCAGGTGAGAGCCCCTCTGGTGGTGTTCAACATTAATGACAAGGAAACAAAGCTCTGGTCAGAAGCATTTTTTATAAAAAGCTTTAACAAAATTAAGTATTTCTGTACATTTTGAATGCAATCTAACTTTCCAACTCAGAAAACGAAAAACGAAAAAGTGCCAAAAGTCTTCTCACATGGCTGAGCTGCTTTGCAATATACTTCACCACTGAAGAATACAAATATGTATAAAGTAAACTATGATGCAATCTAACTTTCCAACTCAGAAAAATGATAAAGAGCATGAACAAAGAACATGTAAAAACAAATGCAAAATTTGCACAATCTAAAATGAGAAACTGTAACTGCAAGTAACAAAGTCTGAGCCATGGTAAAGAGTTACATTGAACATCAAGCTGATCAGATAACTCCCTGGTTGGTCTGAAGTCCTTCTATCTCCAGGATCTGTACAAATCGGCACATTATGCCAAAAGTCTTCTCACTGGGTGAGCTGCTTTGCAATATACTTCACATTGTTAGAAAAGGCTCCAGAAGGCCTTGGGGACATCAGTATCAGGGGCTGGAGCTGGACAGGCTCTTTCATCAGCACTTCTCCTTCCCTTTGCCAGCCAGGACCTCACATACTGTTCCAGATTGAACTGTCCTAGTGATGGTCCATTACATTTAATGAAAACCAGGCTGGACAGTCGGCTGACAGAGAGAGCATTCCTTTTTGCAGTAAGGATATCGTTCATGCAGCTGAATGCCCGCTCACACTCACTAGTGGAGACAGCGATGGTTCGGACTGCTTTCAGTAGAGGCTCCATGGCAGCAGGTGTACGGGATGCCCTGGTTTCCTTGTATTCGCGAAAGCCCTGAACAGTCTCTCTTCTGTCCACTTTCAGCACTTCGCACAAACGTAGCACCTCTACGTCCCCATACTGTACGTCTAACTCCTCTTCAGGCCAACTTCCAGGATGGATAACTTTCATGTCCTGGATTAGCTGATTGTCCCGGGCCTCCCGGCCATGTAATGGGATTTCTCTTGTGCTGACATGAGAGGAGGTTGTGGAAGTCATTCTGTGTCTCAGATTCTCTACCATACTGCGGAAAAACTGACCTGCATGAATCTGTACAAGCCTGCCATTCTCACGCAGGGCAACACCCTTGAAGGACTTCTCAGCTAGAGCTGTATGAACTGTAGTCATGTGTGGGCCAGGCATGGTGACCATGGATTCAAAAACTCGTATTTCTCGAGTTAAGAGCCTATCTGCTGTAGGCAGTGTCATCTCTCTTTTTTGGAGTTGCCGAGAGAGGTCGCTGAGCTCTGTGAGCGCATCGTACATCAGTCCCAGATTGCTGACAAACGTTGCAGATGTGAGCACATCATCCAGGCCCTTGTACTTTGCTCTGTCTCTGGAATCCCTGCTCGTGTCGTTTGCAGCATTTGTGAAGTGATCATGAAGCACTCTGTAGTTTTCCCAGACTGCTCTGACGCTCCTTTCACTTGAAGCCACCCAGCGGATGGACAAAACACGCCCTATCACCAGGAGACGCTGTCCGACTGCTTGCGCACACTGCGCTAACTGCCTCTGATTTTTGGGGGAGGCATGGAACAAGGAATAGAGTTTGACAAAAAAGATCTGGAAATGATTGAGCCCTGAGACCTCCTTGACCACATCCCCAACTGCCAGCTCTAGACGATGATTGGAGCAGTGCCACACAAACAGGCTTGGGAATTTACTACACAACTGGGTAGCAACGCCTGTTCTCTTCCCTAGCATGACTGAAGCCCCATCACATGCAAAAGAAACGAAACACTGACCTAAAAAGTCCTCGTTAAAATCTCTTCCAAGACACTCCATTAACGCCTTTGTAATGTCATCAGCCGTTGTTCCATCCAACTCGATCAGCTCCCAAAAAAACGTTTCGGGCTCAGCATCAGCTAATGCTGAGCGTAGACACACAACAAGCACCATTTTACCACTAATAGTGGTAGATTCATCGACCAAAACACAGAGTTTTCTTTGGTTTTCTGTAATGTCTTTTGCCATTTTTTTCTTCAGCTCATGAGCTATGTGGTCGATGATTTCGCCACAGGTTTTATTGGAGTGCAAAACCCTGCCCACGTTCAGCCCATTCAGTTTCTGTACATTCAAATCAATTGGCATGTCTGTGAATGGCCGGCTATGTTTGCCAATTTTATATGCCGTTCGAAAAACTCTGATAGTGGTGTCTAATTCAGATTTATGCATAGACTGCACTTGATGTTGAATAGTTTCACGTGAAGCAGATGTAAGGATGTCAGCAGCTTTTACATGGGCTTGTGATTCTTTATGTTCTTTGATTTTTTTTTCTCAGGCTAGCTTGTTGTTTGCCCTTGTCAACACCGAAATGAGACACTGCACACTCACCCCATTCAGTTGACAGTTTCAGTCCTTGTCCAGTGTGTATTCCCAAAGATTTGACATCTCTGCATATCCGACATCCTAGCTTCTTATCTTTAAGAAGGAGCCATGCATTGGTCTTGCAAAAATATTGCACCTGGTCCGTTGTCCAGCAGTCAGGTGCATCGCTTTGCCAGGTGTTGGTGGTGGCAGTTGCGCCAGCAGCAGCTAACGTTAGAGGCTCTGGAGGAGGCGGCGGAGCTAGTGCTAATGCTAATGCTCTAGAACTTGGAGCAGGAGGATCAACTAAAGAAAGCTCCCCATCAGACACAATTTCCAACACAGGCACAGCATTCTCTGTATTTGAAGTTTCTTCCGGCGACAACCGCTGTCTTTTTGCACTTTTATTAATCCACGCTAACATTTTAGAAATGCTAATTTGTGACGTGACTTGCTTTCCTTCTCTCGGGGGCGTGCCTGCTCTGTTCTATCACTCTACATAGCCACCCACTGGGTGGGAGTTGCACTGCATAAACACAACACACGTGCATCTAGGTATGTAAATTGTAAAGCATTAAAACATGGTTTTACTAACAGTTTTCAGTATGTTGTTACTTCGGCATTATTATTATTATTATTTTGAAACGTGTATTACTATTAAATCACGGTCAAATAGGTTAATTTTGACATAGTCGTTTCCACCACAGTATTTACATGGAGAAGATAAGCCCCGCCCCCTCTCCAGCACGTTCTGTTTGAATGACAGGAGTAAACAGCTGACAGCCGCTGTGAAACTCCAGCGGTTAGAGCGATGAGAATGTCCGTTCGGCACCTCATGACGCATCTACTGAGTACCGGGCGGCTGTATATATATATATGGATGTATAATAAGAACGGCGGGAGAGTGTTGAGTACTGGCACGGTGCATGAGTACCGGAGTACCGCCAGCATGCCGGTACTGAGCAAGAAGTGCCGGTACTCCATGGGTCAGAACCAGAAGTGCCGGTACTGCGTACCGGTGAGTACCGGCCCAATTCCAGCACTGCAACATGGATGTAATTTGATTTAATCTTGCCATTTTAAATGATGTATTCAATAAATAAGGTTAAACCGGTTAAACCAAATCATTACATTACAATAGATTTTATTTTAATGATTTGGTTTAACTTTAAGAGAATTGCTAGAAATAACACCTCACTACAAATTTAAAGTGTCTGTTCATTTTAAAACAAATCAATACAAGGGGGGTTGAATCCATACATGTAAAAGACAGAACCACTTATTAATTTTCAAAATTACTTCCGTCAGTGGTCTTGACCAGTTTGTATTTATAAAGAATGCACACATGTGTTTAATCGTTAATGTCAGATATGTACTAAGTAAATACATGTGTTCCTCAAGATTAGATTATACTTTATTGTTATTGCACATATTGCAGGTACTGAGACAACGAAATGCAGTTTAGCTTCTAACCAGGTGCAACAAGCAGTAAAGTGAAAAGTAATGTACATAATCTACAGAATAAAATATAGAATGAATTGAATGATGAATAAACAGTGAGGGGTATGAATACACTAGATATCAGCCTGTGAGCAGTATGAACAGTGTGTATGAATATGCTAAGATATATAAAGTATGAAACGGTAAGCAGTGCAAGTATAGTATAAAATATATGGATATTAATTTCATGATGATAAACATTGTGGAACAATGATGAAAAATGGGAATGGATGTGGTGACGTAAAACTGACACAAAACAACAACAAACTTTTGCCAGCCAATTGGAGAGTTTCATCAGCAGCACGTCGTAAAAACCACCAATGAGCGCTCAGCTCGAGATACCAGCGAGCCGTTTCCCATCAAGCATTTCGCTTCCGCAGCCCGTGGAGAGGAACTGCGCCGCCTCGCCTCGCTCTCAAGGCTGCGGGCGTCTTTGTCCCGCGAGATTTCAACGTCTCATGTGGGCGAGCCTCCAGAGCAAGTCGGACAAAATCACTAACCATCATGCAACGCACTAGCAAGACGTTGATCGCAACTGCGCAGGTCTTCGCAGGTCTCGCTTGTCTCAAACAAGCCTAGTGACATCAGAGTTCAACTCCCGTCTGCTCCAAATAAGGGCAAAGAAGCGGAGCCGAGGCGGGACCTGCTGCCACCGAGCTGGAAGTTCCAGAGCTAGCTGAAGCTAAGCTAAAATGCTCCCCATCTGCACACTGCAGTCGCATTTTACGTTTTGAAGGTAAGCGGACATGAAACTATTAAGCAAAACTATAAATAATAATCTAAGTTATTGAGTTTTTAGCATAATACTTCAGAATCTTAAAATCCCTTAACGTTTGTATGCAATTGTGCTAAATTCAACACTGGAATCAAGCAAATATTAATATGTTTGCATGACATTAGTTATTTATATATATATATTTGTAATTATACGTTTAATACATTTAAGTCAAGCTAAGGTACATGTGATGGTAGCTAGTTAGTGCTCTTACCTGTGAGGCCTCCTCCAAACAGCATAATAACCAGACTGTATCATTAAAACTAAGTACCAGTTCTAGATCCTTGACTTTAGACAAACAATTCAAAAGACAAAATGTATTTAAAGACCAATCTTTATTTGAATGTGCCTCTTATCTGAGATATTAGTTACCCAGCTAGCGGGAAACGTTCTCACAACTTTGGCTAACGTTACCTATTGGTTCTAATAAGGTTAAAGAAACGTTTTAATCTGATGTTCAAAGAACCTTTTTAGGATGTTTATTTAGACCAGGAGGAAAAATGGTTATAAAAAAAAATAAAAAATCATAATTTGAAAAATTATTGATTCGAAAATAATATGATGCAGTACAGTACTATTACGTCTGGGTCTCTGTGTTTCATTAAAGCTTGACTCTGTGTGTGTGTGTGTGTGGAACGAGCCATTTTGTGTGCGCGAGCGAGAGAGAGAGAGCGCACCGGTACTGGAGATCGTTGTTGTTAGCTTCTGGTGCTAGCGAGCTACGCTAACAGATATAAGGAGTTTTTTCAACAACAAAGTGGAGGAGAGTCCTCTCCTGTCAGACTGAGAGACTCAGTGAACTAAAGGACTCTCTCAGTGTTATCTCAGTGGGTCTCAAATGTTTTGGTCACCATTAATGTAAACAATTATTTCCGAGGCACACGTTTATATGATCATTATAGTTATACAAACATAAGAGAATAAATGAAAAACAGGTATGAAATACTATGACAGTAAAAAAAGAATAAAGTTTAAAAGGGTGATTTGTAAAATATCCATCAAGAAAAAGTAAATCTGTTAACAAGTCTGTTTCAAATGGGTGTTGAGAGAGGTATCCATAGATCTCTCATGTTGCTCTCAAAGTGCACCAGATTGATGCATTTAACTTAAATATTTAAAAATAAATCTTCCCGGGGGAGCTGGCCCCCGGACCCCCCTATGTTAGGTCCACACACCACCTGTAAAAATAGCACTGCTTACACCTATATGCCATGAGCTGATTATCGTACCTTCATTGTAAAAGTCGCAGGTACACTGTGTATTTGCGTGGGGATTGTTGCAGTAGAAAATTCAACTGTAGCGCCCGGTACATTAATGGGAAACCCTAAATGTTTGAGCACCCTCTATGAAACGTCAAGCTACCCCACAGCACCCCCAAAAGAGATCTCTTGCGCTGCCACTGAGCCTGACTATTTGTGTTGGGGGGGCCCGCCTTTTTTTTTTCTCCAAAGACTTTCTCCTGACAGAAAAAGTTTGAGAACCACTGCTTTAATGTGATATGTTAAGAAAGGTGGAACGTTTTGCCTGCAACATTCTAAGGATGTGTTTTGGACGTTGTTGGGTAACACATTAAAGATGTTCTTTATAAAACGGTCCCTCAATGTTACATGATAACCAAAGAAGAACATTTTGAAAGCAACATTTGGATAATGTTTTCAGGAGGTTATTATTTTTTTATAAAATATTCCTGTGTTGCGAAATATTAACAGGGTCATGGTCAACGTCAGATTTATTTGTAGTGCGCTTTAAAAAACAAACTTGCTGCATTTGTTTGAAAAGGATGTTTAAAAGAAATCTGATGTCACCACATTTTCGTTTTTAGAAAAAAACAAGCACGTAATTCATGATATTGCACATTTGCGTAGGCATGTCTGAGTTCCCAGCTAGACATTGTTGGTTCTAAAAACATTCTGAGCATATTACCATTCATTGTTCTAGGAATGGTTTCATCGAGAAGTTTTATTTTGGTTCCTAGAATGTACTTCTGAAAGGTAGGATAACGTTCTCTAAAAACATTCTTAAAATGTTTGGTGATAACATTGTTCGAACATTATACCCCAAGTGTTTTTGTTGTTTATGCAAATATCTCTATGGTCATATGGATCGAATAACACTTAGAAAACCAAAGACAGACAAGAAGAATGGACCGACTATCACTGCCCGTCCCTGAAACTCCTGTTAGTGGGTTAGTACCCCCCCCCCCCCCCGCCTGCTGGTCTGCTCTACACGGCTGGGAGCAATCTCCAATCAACCCCACAATGCAACCTGCTCATCAGCCACACTATGAAAACCTGCAGCCTGCACTCATTCCCTGCCGGATTGTTGCCGTGAACGGTTTGTTGCGTGCCGCTCTACCTTTTTACTTTTGCATATTCTTTGACAACTTTGCCTGCTTTTGCCTCACACTCATTTTTGTGTCTCTCCCAGGAGGAATCCAAGGCCTTCCACACTCCCAAGACCAGCCAGGCCTCTCTACCCTGGAACAACTGTTTCCCACTGCCACCATAACCAACCTCCACTCCCAGCTCCCCTTTTCTAATAAACAAATGTTACTTTCACCTGCTGATTCCGAGTCATCATTTTACATGTGTTAATAGTCAAATTCCAATAGTTAAGTAAACTATCAAAATCATCCTAATGACCACAGTGGTCAGTCCACTTACCAAGACATTTTGAGTTGAACAATTACAGGAATATTATGTCTATGTTCTAATAATGTAAACATATTTTAGTAAATTGTTACCACAGAACATTTGCATACTTTTTTTTTAACATAAATCATGTTATCCTTCTCTAAAATAACAACATTCTGGCAACATAAAAAATGTAACTTGCAGCTGAAAATGTTTTAAGAACAGTAGGGCATAATGTTCTAACAATGTTAGCAAAAACATTTAAGAATGTTTTTAGAGAACGTTATCCTACCTTTCAGAAGAACGTTCTGGGAACCAAAATAAAACCTCCCGCTGAAAACGTTTTAATTATAGTAGGGCATAATGTTCTAACAATGTTATCAAAAACATTTGAAGAAGGTTATCACCAAACATTTTAAGAATGTTTTTAGAGAACGTTATCCTACCTTTCAGAAGAATGTTCTGGGAACCAAACAAAAACTTCCCGCTGAAAACCTTCCTAGAACAATGACTGTAACATTCTCGGAATGTTTTTAGAACCAAACATTTTTAGCTGGGTATACAGTAATATTATTGACAATCCAAAAAAACTGAGCAACTCAACAGTCAACTTTATATTTCTTATTGTCTAAAGCATTTATTATTTTAATTTTCCCCCTCTCATATTCAGTGTGGACGGATTGAGACAGCATGGTGTCCAGAGAGCTGCAGACACTTCAGGGAGAAACCTCCGTGTAATGGACGTCCTGTCTGTTGGTTTGGAGAGGACTGAGGGTCTTTCCTCAGCGAGGAGGACCAGGCCTGATGGAGGAGCCCATGCTGGGCAAAGCTGATACCAACTGCACAGGCCTAGTCGGTCACTTTATTTGACTAAATGTGTTTAATACATTTAATAGGTTTACACCTTCTGTCCATATGTGCTTTTTATTTAAAACATGTTTGATTAAGTTTTGGTTCACATTTCAATAAATTGTATTTGCACTCCTTTCGTCCATTATTCTTACTGAAAATGTTAGATTACACATTCACGTCTGACTGAATATTGGCCCCATTTATTTGTGACGTTGCAAACTCTGCGGTACAAGGCACAAGTGATGTGAAGCTCATAAAGTGAGGCAAATATAAATAATCAGCTGATGGAGTGTAGATGTGGAAATAGGTGCATTCGATCAGCTGACTGTGTTTTCACAATAAAAGTGTAGTTTCTTAGTGAATGTCCTGCACTGGTCTTAAAATCTCATAACATCGGCTTTTAATGTTCCTCTTGGATGTTCTTCTTGACCCTCAGAGAAGGAGAAAATGTTGAATCGTGTCTTTCAGGCATGTCCTTTCCTAACAAAAATTACAGGAACCATAAAACATATTATTGCCGAACAAGTGTGTTATTTATGAAAGCGGTGTGTTTGTGTGTTTAGGGGCTGTAGATATAATTATTTTGTAATTGTAATGTTTTATTTTATTTCAACAGTGATCTACAAAGACAATCAGATTATGAATGAACAGTATGAAGTTCATCAACATTGAAATATATGTTATTATCAAAATAATATTTAACTGTTATCAAAACGTAGTGCAACTGTAGAAGCTTGCTCTGTTGTCTCACTGAAAGAATAACTTTTACCACGTTTTTTCAGACAATATTGAGAGATAAATAGTAGCAGTTCTCACTATGTGTTAAATATCTTTGCCTTCAATACATTAAATTAGAAAGCTGACAAAGTCATATTGCTTGTTAACATCTAAATGTAACTGTTTGCATGGAAAAAACCCTCAACTTCACTGATATGTAGGTGATCTAGTATTTAGTATGTTTTAATGGAATGTATATCAGTGTATTCAAGTCAATACTTCATTTATTTAAACCAATATCTTTCTTGATTATTTGTACAGTATGAAAAAAAGAGTCTTTGTACCTGTGCTGAAGTTCACTGCTGTGAGGAGTCCAGTTCTGTCTCTCACTCTCTGGTCCAGCCTGTCTGCATCACCTGGACACCTTAAACAAACATATATATATATATATATATATATGTAAAGTACCATGTGTACAAACAATACAACTGATTATCTTCTGTTGAACATGTTGGATTGTGTATTGTCCGAGTCAGGGTTCTTTTTATTTTACTGTAACTTTGGAAGTTGTGTTACCAATGCTTACTGTTTATTTGATACCCATTTGGTAATGCAATTAATAAAAACAACAAGGTTTGGGTTCGTTCTTCAGATGACTGTGACGTTAACGTGTAAGCTCAATAATAAACTCCAGCTCAACCAACCATATTGTAATATGACATTATTATTAGGGATGCACGATAATTATCGGCCCGATAATTATCGGTCCGATATTAGGAATTATGACGTCATCCCGATAAATCCGATACCAGTATTAATAGCCCCGATAATATACAATATATTTTTTGGGTAAAGAAAAAAATACTGCGGTGTGGGTGGATTGGGATGAGGGGCGCTTGTTTTTCACTCGGCTCCTCCCGTTTTGCCAGTACTGTGGTATTAGTGGTTTAGGAAGAGGGGATTTTTTCACAAATCCAGCGCTCCCTAACTCATGCCTGGCTGTGACGTAAATGGTGTGCGGCCGTGAAGCCAGGACAGTAAACAAACATGTCGTCGGTGGTATGGGCGTTGGAGCTATGTGCAACTCAAGGCATATGCTCGAACCGGAGCTGCCTGGACGCTGCAATCATGTTGCGCACTATCCGTGCTGAGTGTGCTGACTTTTCGTACAATGTCCCACTGTCTGGCTTCCTGCATAAAGTCAAGTGCTCGGCGCAGTTGTGGCGAAATGTCGCTCCTCTGTTTTAATTTAAACAGCTCCGTATATCCGTTAGCGCAGCTAGCTAGCACCAGATGCTAACAACAACAATGCACGTAAGGTCTCTCTCTCGCTTGCTCGGGCCACACATACACACACCCTCCCGGTCCTCCCGATGGCCAGTCGGTGCCTGCCGGTGAGCGTGGAAGTGTGGTCTGCCACAAGCAGGCGACAGGAGCGGGGCTGTCAGCATCAGCTTGTAGATGGTATTTTAAACTCGATGCGCTCTGAAACTATGGGGCGGCCGAGGAAAAAAAATACACATGCGTTAATCGCGTTAAAATAATTAGTGGCGTACATTTTTTTTTTATTATCGGTATCGGTCTTGAGAAGCAGGAAGTTATCGGTATCGGTTTCAAAAAACCAATATCGTGCATCCCTAATTATTATTTGTAATATACACACATCTTATTGTGAGGTTGATTTCACATACACTACTTCCACCTTAGCTTGTCTACATACTTGAGCATAGCCAATTTAAATTAACCTTAGCGGTGCAAACAGTTCCTACCTACATAATAAAATATCTCTCTAAGTTACAAGGATGACCTTATTTTATCAACCTCAAACAGAAGCCGTTTGTTGTACAGTATTATCCCGCTTAACACTTGTCTATTTCGTTTTAACATTGTCACATATGCATACAGAGTTAAGGCTGTTATGACAGTGTTGCGACATGCTTTACGGCATGCGAGGGACTGCTTTACTTCAGAGTAAGCCCGCGAGTTGTGTTGTTGCTGCCTACTGTAATGTCTTGACTTACTGTACAATAAACCTAAATCTACATGGTGTCAGAAGTGACCGGTGAGTCACAGGAATTAAACAAGACAAAGTAGAGGAATATAGACGGCGGAATGGCCAAGTTTAATCCCCCAGTGAACTTTTCGTTTGATAAGCCGACTGAATGGCCAGAATGGAGGCAACGCTTTGAGCGGTACAGCAGGGCTCGAGCTTAAGGACGTCCCGTCGTCGAAAAAAATAGTGTCGGGGAGGATAAAAAATAATTTTGGGACGAATTTGGGAAGAGAGTTAAAATAAAAATACCCTGCTAACTCTACTACAAACGGCGATTAAAATGAAACCGACTGCACGTTTTGTGTAGCACACAGTTATTAAACCTCCTTGTCAACATAAACACACACGCACAAAACATTTAGCAACCCGCGAAATACACACACATGTAGCTACAGCTGTGCCGCTGGCTGTAAGCCAGTCGCCAAGCTGGCTGTGCCCGCAAATTCCTGGCCCGCAAATTCGCGGGTCTAGCTATGTACTGAGTGTGTGTATTTCGCGGGTTGAGTGATGTACAATGGCATCCCGTGGAGGCATTCTGAAATGTTTAACCGTTAATCACAAAAACGCACAGCAGAACCAGACCCTGGAGCGCCGGCGTCTTTATTTACTTACTCCTCTTCATCCCCTATGGGTAATAATGCTGAGATGAGAACTCTCCATCGTATTTAGTCCTTAGCAATATGCTGCGCCTCTCCCCATGTAGGGATGGGTACCGAGCCCCGGTATTAAACGGGCCCCGGGCCGGAATTATTAAAGACAGTGGTAACGTTAAGCTCCGACGTTATCGGACTTTTGATCGGTACTGGAAACATTTAAAAAAGATATACCTTATGTATTATTGCTACATACACATTATATCGCAGTTTTAGTTTCGCCAACTCCGTTTCTAATATGCAATAAGACAACATGCGTCTATGATGTATTTTCGAGCTTTCCAATCCAGACGAGATCTCTCTCTCCCGTCTGTGTGCGAGGGGGCGGGGCCGTTTGTAAAGGTCTCCTGACTGTGTTACAGACTGTCATCCTGGTTAGTGGTTACTCTGGGTTCTGTCTTCAGGACAGTGTTGGACTTTTTGGTTAATTGGATGGGACTTGATTGGATTCAATATTAGAGTAATTTTCTCGTTTGTGTTAGTTTAAATATATTTGGCCTTTGTTTATGTGATTGAATAATTTACTCATAAAAAGGTTGATGAATTATCATCTAATGATTTGTATGATGTTTTATTTATGTTAAAGGTCACTTTGAATGATTTTAACTAATGATAATGTAGAAAAACTAACATTTGAAATTCGGGACGGTCCACATTAATTTCGGGACGGCTTAGATTGTATTTCGGGACGGTTCCGGGAGGATGGTGAAAAAAGTTAGTCGAGAGCCCTGGGTACAGACTCGCTACGAAACTCGACAAAGATGACGGGAGAGTGCAGGTGAGCTGCCTGATTTATGCCATGGGCAACGAGGCAGAAAACATATTCAAGTCTTTCACTTTTGCCGAAGAAGATGACGGCGATGACTTTGCCGTTGTGATGGGAAAGTTCAACGAGTACTTTTTCTCGAGGAGGAACGTTATCCACGAGAGGGCATGTTTCCACCAGCGGGTCCAGCGGCCAGGGGAGAAGGCAGAGGGTTTCATCCGAGCCCTGTATGATCACTGTGAGTTTGGCGTAAACCGAGATGAGAATATCCGCGACCGAATTGTTGTCGGGATACGAGACAGAGAGCTCTCGCGCAGGCTGCAGCTGACGGCGGACCTAACACTAGCACTGACGATACGGACCGTCAGGCAGTCAGAGGAGGTCGCAGCACAAGTGAGTCTGCAGGAAGATACAGTGGGATCAGTACAGGAGGTGAGATTCAAAGAAAAAATAACAAATGGAAACCTCAACAACATCAAGGCAAGTCAAAAGACAGAAAATGGGGGGGAAGTGAAAGGAAATGTGGTAAATGTGGGAAATCACAGCATAGCAAGGAAGAAGGGTGTCCTGCAGCTAAAGCTACATGCCACAAGTGCAATAAAATAGGACATTGGGCCAGAGTGTGCCGAAACAGCAATAGATCAGTGAATGAGGTCACAGGGACTGTACAGGCTGAGCAGACCCCTTATTTCTTAGGCTCAGTGTGCAGTGCAGATGAGAAAGAACAGTGAACAGTACAGCTCCAGGTGGATTCTACTCCAATGGAATTTAAAATTGACACAGGAGCTGATGTCAGCGTCTTATGTGAGGATGCATTTCACACACTCACTCCACCAAAAACACTGAAACTAGTTGACATCCCATTAGACAGCCCAGGAGGTGAACTGTTGTGTCTGGGACGCTTTAAAGCTACAGTTAGTTACAAGGGAAATAACTACCTATTTGAAGCATATGTAGTCCGTGGCCAGAGTGTCAATAACCTACTCACCCGGGATTTGTCAGTGGAGATGAACCTGGTGAGGCGTGTTGATGAAGTGAAATTCACTACCACCTACAAGCCTATGGTGAGCACGGCACACTAAAAACTGAACCTGTTAAAATCCAATTAAAAGGATGGGGCTCAACCATATGCAGTGCATACAGCACGTCGTGTGCCCTTCCCAATGTTACAGATGGTAAAAGAGGAACTGCAGAGGATGGAGAAGAACGGTGTCATCGAGAAGGTAACACAGCCAACTGAATGGTGTGCTCCTATGGTGCCCGTTCTAAAGAAAACCACAGGCAAAGCCAGAATCTGTGTGGACCTGAAAAGACTAAATGAGTCAGTAAAAATTGAGCACTACATCTTACCTACCTCTGATGAAATAACTGCAAAGCTAAGTGGTGCAATTGTGTTTTCCTCTCGACGCTGCAAGTGGGTTCTGGCAAATCCCACTGCACCCAGTCAGCTGTAAATTAACAACCTTTATAACACCGTTTGGCAGGTACTGTTTCAAAAGGTTACCTTTCGGGATTTCCAGTGCGCCTGAGATCTTCCAGCGGAAAATGCTAGAGACTCTGCAGGGGCTGGAAGGCGTTGAAGTCTTCATGGACGATATCCTGGTCTATGGGACATCGACAGAACAGCACAACGCCAGACTCGAGAAGGTACTACAGCGTGTTGAGTCAGCAGGCTTAAAACTTAATAAAGATAAATGCTCCCTCCCAGCTACGCTTTCTGGGACCCGACCCTGATAAAGTTGAAGCCATACATCAGCTGGCTCCACCAGGAAACGTCCATGAGCTAAAAAGAGTCCTGGGCATGGTGAACTACCTGGGTAGGTACGTTCCAAACCTTTCCACAATAGGTCAACCACTGTACGAGCTTCTGAAGAGCAGGAACATCTGGACCTGGGGTCACTCACAGCAGTCAGCTTTTGAGAACATTAAGACAATGCTGACCACAGCACCTGTTCTTGTCTTCTATGATGTGGCTAAAGCCACAGCGGTGTCTGCTGAAGCCAGTAGCTATGGCCTGGGGGGGTCCTCCTCCAGCTCCATGAAGAGGAGTGGAAGCCAGTAGCCTACTGTTCGAGGCGTCTCACAGAAGCGGAGACACGCTACGCCCAGATAGAAAAGTAGTACTTGGCTAGCGTATGGGCCTGTGAGAAGTTTGACAAGTATCTATGTGGCTTTGATCAGTTCAGGCTGGAGACCGACCACAAACCATTAGTGCCACTGATCAACAAACAAAGCCTAGATAACGTCCCCTTGAGATGTCAGCGTCTACTAATGAGGCTCATGAGGTACAAACCTTTAGCAGAGCATGTGCCTGGGAAGACCCTTGTTGTCGCCGACACACTGTCCCGAAGCCCACAGACATACAAAGGAAGAGACTGACACTCAAGAAGATGTGGCATGCTATGTAGCCACAGTGATACAGGGCATCCCACCATCTCCAACGAGAATGGAGACTATCAGAAAAGAGACAGCAGTCGACAGTGAGCTTCAGGCTGTCATCAAGCTGATTAGGGTCTTGTGTCTTTCGTTTTTTGTAAAGCACTTTGAATTGCCTTGTGTTGAAAGGTGCTATATAAATAAACTTGCCTTGCCTAGGGCAGGATGGCCTGAATACAGTAGTAATGTTCCACTGAACATCAGTGAAAAATGAGTTATCGGAAGCTGATGGCTTAGTCATACGAGGAAACAGGATTGTGGTTCCTGGGTCACTGAGAGCAGACATTTTGCAGGAAATACATGAGGGACACCAGGGGCTCTCAAAATGCAGAGAAAGGGCGAATGCATCAGTTTGGTGGCCGGGGCTCTCTGTAGACATTAAGAACATTGTCAACATATGCAGGGGCTCAACAAAAGGAGCCGCTTATTTCCACACCGCTGCCTGATCGTCCGTGGAAAAAAATCGCTCTCGACCTCTGCGAACATAACAAGCACAACTACCTTGTGATTTCAGACTACTATTCACGGTACCTGGAAATACTACAACTACCATCTTCGACCAGTGCCCTTGTCATCCAGAGACTTAAAACGACCTTTGCTAGGTTCGGAATTCCTGAAGAGGTTGTGAGTGAATATGGTCCCCAATTCTCCAGTGCAGAATTCCGGGAGCTGGCACAGCGGTTGGACTTCAGACACATCACGTCTAGTCCTCACCATCCTCAAGGAAACAGTCATGCAGAAAGAGCAGTACAGACCGCTAAGAGAATCCTTCGTCAGGAAGATCCGCTGATAGCCCTTATGTGCTATAGATCCACTCCCTGTACTACCACAGAGGTCAGTCCAGTAGAACTACTAATGGGGAGAAAGATCAGAATGACGCTCCCGACACTCGAGAAAAATCTACGGCCTAAATGGCCTAACAGACAGATTGTCAAACGAGTGAGAAAGCAAAACAAGCCTTTTATTACAACCGACGACATGGTGCCAGGCATCTACCAGCTCTACAGCCAGGAGACACAGTCTACACCAAGCTCGACAACGAGAAGTCCTGGAAGACACCTGCGATCGTCTCAAAAGAGTGTGTTACTCCGAGGTCTTACCTCATTAACACACAAGGAGGTGCAGTGCTGCGGCGGAACCAACTTCATCTCCGGGCAGAACCAACTTCCCGACCTGCACAGCACATCCCACTAACACCAGCAGAGAGTGCTGTGGCGATTTCCCAGCCTGTAAGCGCCAACACACCAGAGACTGTTACCCTGAAACCAAGTGAGGTGACAACCCATACACCAGGGGTACTCAAATACAAATCTTAAAGGTCCAAAATAAATGTTTCAATAAGACAAAGGTCCGTTTATTACGGTCATTCAAACTTTTAAACAATTGCAACAAGATTCTTAACACGAGGTTGCAAAAACAAAAATAATCTGTATGCAGCAGTTTTCATTGTTATTGTGTCTGTGCTTGACCCCTCAGAGTTGCAGTGTAAGAGCTGCACAGTTATGAATAAAGGCAGCTGCACCCTCTTTCATTCAACATTCCCATTATTGCTTTATAAATGTCTTGCCCCCTTGTGTGTCCACTGAGGTTCGTCAGGCCCAACACATCTTCAACAAACTCCCCATTTGCCTCATCATAAAAACTCACAAACACCAGCAACTGAGCATTGTCAGTGGTGTCAGTGGACTCACCCACAGCTAAGGAAATGCACTGTGCATTTTTTATTCCATCACAAAGCTGATTAATCAAATCACCAGCCAGTATGTTCTTCTGGTTGCTGTGGAATCTGAGAGGGGGATTTGCTTGATTTGACCTATTTCCTCTTTTTGTTTGCCTTCAACATGGTCTCCATCACTTCAGTCATGCATTCTTTTATACTGCAGTTATTATCCAGTGGAAAGTCCTTACCTACTGGCCTAGTTCAATCAAAGTGGTTACTTTTTTTTGGCTGGGCAGTGTAGTTTTACACACCGTCTGATTTGACTTTCTCAGGACTTAAAACAGTTTTTTGGGGGCAGACCCCCTCAAAGAAAAAAATATATTTACACACGTAAGGTCATCATCTTAATAGTTGTGTATGCTCATCCGTGAGCAGAGCATCAAGTTGACATGTCTATTACAGCTGAATGCGGCGATTACCATTTTGTTCAGCAAAACGCCTCACAAACGTATTAAGATCAACAGCTTCAGTGCGTTTTGATTCAATGCTGAGTACAGTCAAACTGACAGGCTCTTCTCTGTCAGTGTAGACCGCAAATACCTCATTCCTTCAGTGCTTGGGTCCGAAATGCTTCTCGTTTTGCGCTGTCCCGTTCAAATGAAATCGCCGCCAATCATATGTCTACGCTTGCGCCAGGACCGGGGGAGGGGTTACATGACGTGCATATTGTGCTGCATTCACTTGCACTCGGACATTAGAGACTTTCTCTCATAAATGTCCGATGAGCCACAACTTTTCTTTCAAAACAAAGCTGCCAACTCAGGTGGCAGCTGGGGTTCCCACCCGCATTCCGCGAAAACCCGCCCATGTGCCTCTGATTCGCAGATTGTTTGGGGGGAAAAAATGCTGCCGGGATGCTGAATGTGATTGGACCAATGCGTTGACAGACACACACAGACAGTGGAACAGGACATGCAGAGTGCTGTTTGCAGTCTATGGACATAGCGGATCATTTTGACTCGTTGCGTTGTGGCGATGTCTCGCAGATAACACAGATAATACAGATAATACATAATTATGTAAAGTATAATTTGCTCAGAGTCCAGAGACAGTTGTGGTTCGGTCCGGATCCGGACCAGAGTCCGGACTTTGAGGATGCCTGCCATACACCAACACCAGGACGTGTTCAGACCAGGTCTGGCCGTGTCAGTAAGCCGGCCACTAGGTTGGACTTGTAGACAGGAGTGTTTTGGGTGTTTCACAATGACCTCTGGGGGTGAATGAGAAAAAAAACACCTATGGCCTTTGGGGGGGAGAAAATGAATAGGGAAACACTGGTGGACTCTGAGTCTGCTGAATTTTGGGTTCTGTTTATTGTGAATATTATGCACACGTGATATTACTGCTGCAATGTTTAGAAAAGAAAACTTGCATCTTGAATTTTATTTTATAACAGCACTACTGAAGGTATTGGTTACCCATCTTTATCAACATAATCTGTGAAGTTAAAGGTGGGGTAGGTAAGTTTCAGAAACGGCTCGAGTGCACTAACGTTTGAAAGTACACAGCCGAAAAGAATCCGCCCCTTCCTTCAGACTTCCTTACAGAGCACCTCCTCCAACACACATGAACGCGCACATGACGTCAGCAGACTGGTGAAAGTGGCTGCCTGTTGCTGGCGAGTCATTGAAGTACTGCTGCAAAGCACGCCCAATGAGGGCACGAGATACATTTGTGCGTGCACGAGATGGAAGGCTGACAGACAGGGCGGCAATCCAATCCGTTTAGCCGGGCCGGCTAAACGGATTGGATTGGAACAAAAAGTGTATCTCGAGCCGGTTTCTGAAACTTACCTACCCCACCTTTAACCTGTATTCATAGGACACTTTTGGTTAGTCAGTACGACTGAATGAACATTTGTTATCACAGTTTGACTGTTGTTTACTATTACAGGATGATGCTGTGACTAATCTGTCAAAACTCTTTACAGTTATTTAAAATTAAATAACTAGGAAAAAAGGGGAGATGTCACATAATGCATACAATATATAGAATTAAGGCTGTTATGACAGTGTTGCGACATGCTTTACGGCAGGGATCACCAACTACATTTGTCCAAGGGCCAAAATGTATCCAATAGACACTATCGCGGGCCAGCAATTTTTATATAGTCCAGAATTTTGAAGTGGGGGGGGGGGGGGTGCTAGTGGAGCACGCTCAGGTACTGTGGACCGCATAAAGCTTAGCAGACTCTTCACGCTAACAAAGGATCACTTCTAGGCAGGGTTGGGAGGGTTACTTTGTAAATGTAATCAGTTACTGAATACATGCTCTGAAAGTAATCAGAATACAGTTACATGTCTTAAAAATGTATTCAGATTACTTTTAGAATACTTTTGGATTACTTTCTTTTTCCATAACAGATGGGTATGTTTTGGTGAACAGGAGACACTTATTTTACTGTTTTAATGGCTTATCAAGAACTCAAAACACAACATCTTGGTGTCATTCTGGACAGCTCCCTCTCATCTGCACCCCACATAAAAAACATCACCCGGACTGCATTCTTTGTACTGTCTTAAAACCTTTCCTTAGAATATGTTATGAATTGTAAGGTGTCCTTGGGTGCTTTGAAAGGCGCCCCTAAATAGAATGAATTATAATTATTATGTATTATCTGAAACGATGTAATAACTTTTAAAACGTTTTCCAGTCACTTGCCCCATGCATTCAGCAGCTGCAGGCTTTCACTTTGATTTGATCCCGTTATGAAATGTCATCATCTCGACAATAAAGAAATGCTACATAAACGTTATCTTGCACATTTTATCTAACCATCTCCGTTTCTAACTTTCAATATAGTTTAAAAGAGATCTCTCTCTCTCATCTGCGTGCGGGGGCGGGGCCTCACAGACACGCTGCATCTCTCTCTCGCTCACAGACATGCAGCGCTGTGCAGTGTGCACACAGTTCTGCCGGTAATGAATATTACATTTTGTGAGGAAACTTTTCCACCAATAATTCCAAAAAGTATTCCAAAATGTATTCACTTCAGGTTTACGAAAGTAACTGTAATCAGATTACTCGTTTTTCAAATGTAACGCCAGCTGAATACAGTTAGCCTACTTGATTTTTGTATTCTGATTACGTAACGCCGTTACATGTATTCCGTTACAACCCGACCCTGCTTCTAGGCTACTGTCCCGCAGCTCCTGCCTCTCTGTTGGACTCTGTCGCAGCGGGGCTACTGCTGTGGTGCGGACCGCATTAACCAGACTCTTCACAACGAAGGATCAATTCTTGTTCAAGGCAGGGAAGGTTTCACAGTACGCAGTCTACAAACCCGCAGCTGCTGCCTCTCTGTTGGACTCCGGTACTGCACCTTACTCACGAGACGTTGTAAAAAAAATAAAATGGGTGGGAGGCGAACGCAGTAACCACTCCGCCAACGCCACAGTCACCCCCGTCGTGCGGGCCGGATGAGAATGTCTGGCGGGCCGGAAGTGGCCCGCGGGCCGCCAGTTGGTGATCACTGCTTTACGGCATGCGAGGGACTGCTTTACTTCAGAGTAAGCCCGCGAGTTGTGTTGTTGCTGCCTACTGTAATGTCTTGACTTACTGTACAATAAACCTGAGTCGTGAAAGATACTCGACCCTCGATCATTCTACAAACCTTTATATATATATAGTCTATGGTTTTAACTTGGAGGCTACTATTAGCATCGTTAGCACCAATGTAGCTGCTACACGCTAACAGAAGCCTTAACATTCATTACGTAGCTGATTAAAATCATTAACACATAAATAAAGTACTCAAATTTCACTTACCGCAAAACCGCATGCATGCACCGTCTGTTTTAACCGCAGAGCGAATCACAATAGTCCGATAAATAAGCATGAAGAACAAACAACCACGGCCGGCTTCAAGTTGTGTTCCCTGGATGAACTGACCAGGCAGAGTCCCTGTAGCTAGCTTCACGGAGCAGCTAGCAGAGAGACAAGAAGCTAGCAGCAGCAGTCACTTGACAGAGCCGTCACTCAATGTGACCACGCCCTAATATATGCAAAAACGTTAAGACCTAATATAAATAAAAGGGTCGCATTAGAAAACAATTCACTCACAGATCCATAATCACGAAGGTGGAATCTAACTATATGCATAATAATATTTATTGCAGCCAGGGGTAGAAACATGTTTTTTTCTGCTGTAAAGTTGGGCATTTTAACATGGGGGTCTATGGAAATTGCTCCTTTCTGCAGTCATCGCCTATCGGCCAATATATGAACTGCAGTGTGTGGCACTTCCGTATTGGCGTCCCGGCTCTAACCCAGAGTTTGTCGCTTGGTTCAATGGCATTAAAACATTAAAAACGCTGCTGAAGGTTAGTCCAATGGTTAATCCAATGTGTCTGTGTCACATTGAAATGATTACTGATAATACATCATCATATTTATGTAAATAACTAAGTTTTCATATATAGCTGCTATGATAGCTACAAGAGTGTATGAAAGCTTCCGGTTTTGGGCATTCTGGCTACGCATCACTCATTCACCAATGGGTAATGTTTAGATGGATTTTAGGAACTTCCCTCTCAATTCTATTGGCTCTAACGGTTAAAAAGAGGTGTCAATCATCAAAATCGACCGATGGATTCCAGAGATATTGAAAATGACCCCAGAAGTGTTTTTTTTCTTTCTAAATCTGTCTAAAAGGTCAAATGTCACTTGTTTTGCATCAATCTTGATACAGGGTACTTATATGTTATAGTTTGGATTCCTAAATATTTTAGTCTACTATCCCATCATTTAAGGGTGGTTTTCACAATAAGTAATGGGTTTGTTTTGGACGGAAACTATAATTTACATTTGTGTACTATGTGTAACCCCGGTGTAATGTCCCCTCAGCAACAGACCACTCAGAGCTGGTGATTACTTCAGTTTATTCCATACGTAGGCTACCTGCATTGCAATGGACACGTGAGCTGGGTTCTGTTGGAGAGATAGCACCACGCTCACGTTAGCCTATTAGCTCAAATTAGCTATTGACGAACACATTAATAAATCATATAACACAAATAGCGAATCACACAAAACATGTTGCTGTGAGCATTAAACGACTAACATTAAACTAAACAAACAACAGAACGTTATTGTCCTAATAAAATAATAACATACATTTTGTACACAGACATAATACAATAGCACCTTACTCTCAACAGATCCTCACGCGGTATGAGAACCTCCCACAATCCATTGCGGTAACAAAGCTACAGCAATGCAGGCACACGTTTGTAACACCAGATGGCGTAATTTTCCAATTTATCCTGGATTTTACACCAACCATTATAACTCTGTTACATACACCCCCCTAAAATTCTGCTAAATTGGGCAAAACACAGAAAACAACAAAACACACAGGAGATACAAAATACAAGCTGCGTAGAAATTTGAGCATAATCTCGTTGAAGTCAGTTTGAAACTGTCCACTTGGAACAAGTCAGCAAGAGATTGGCCAAACCCCTTAATAACAGAGACACAAAATATGCCGTGTACACCTCTTATAAAATAAACATTACTCTTCTACATCTTGAAATTACTGAGGAACACTGTAAGACAGTGTAAATACTGGTTAAAAAAAAAAAAAAAGTGGCGGATATAGATATATATATATCTATAATCACTATCAGGAGTCTAACCAAAGAATATGTCTCATAATAGAAAACACAGAACCACTTGTTGACACAGAGTCATCAACAATCTGCTCATTCACTTCACAAATGAGTCTAGCTGGAAGCTTTATAGGTCTACCTGCCCTAGTGCAAAGTGGAAGAGGCTGTTCACTAACTACATGGCCCTGTGTGAGTGCACCCAGTTGTGTATCTGTTGCCATGTCAGGGGAGGGCACACAATGAGCTCTTTCTGCTGAGGGCTGTAAAGATGCATCTTGGGACACCTCACATTCAACAGTGGAGGGCAACTGTGCAACACGTACGGAAGAGTCTGAGGGATTCAAACCTCACACCCAACATGTGAGATCAAAGACTCTTCTGCTTCTGAAGATGCTGTGCTCACAGCCACAACTGAAGAACAATCAGGCTGGCTGGCTATCTCATCCCCATCATTTGCATCATCCATCTGCAGGAGCCAGTTAACTGTCTTCGTCTCACTGTTCTGTACAGCAAGAGAAACCACTGGGTTACTTTGTCCACTTCCAGCGACAGAAGAGCAGCTTGACTCAAGATCTTCATCGCCTCCCACGGGGAGAAAACTCACAGGAAGCAGGAGATTCCTGTGAACAACTTTCTCCTTTGACGTCACAGGATCTCTAATGCAGTACACATTGATTCCTGGCTTCACAGATATCACTTCATAAACTGTGGAAACCCATCTGTCTGCAATCTTTCTTCTCCCTCTCTCACCACGATTTGCAAGCAAGACTCTGTCACCAATAGTGAGAGGTGACCCTTTTGCTTTGCGGTTGTAGTTCTTTGCCTGACGTGCCTGTTCAGTCCGACTGTTCTGCCGGGCAATGTGAGCAGCTTCCGCCAGGTCACGTTTCAAGCGGGAAACAAACTCACAATGGCCAACAACAGCACTGCTAGAGAGGGCATGCTGGAACACAACATCAACTGGCAGACGTGGGGTCCTCCCAAACATGAGAAAGAATGGTGCAAAGCCTGTTGTTTCATGCTCAGTGCAATTGTAACAGAATGTCAGCATTTGGAGCATTTGTGGCCACCTGGCCTTGGAATGTGGAGGCAGGGCCCTTATCATGCTCCCAAGTGTTCTGTTGTACCGCTCGACAACTCCATTCCCCATAGGATGGTAAGGGGTGGTGTGTGACTTCTGGACGCCAGCCACCTCCATGAGCTCTTTAATAAGTTGACTCTCAAAATTGGCTCCTTGATCTGAATGGATGCGTTTGGGGAAACCATATATGCAGAAAAAGTCAATCCAAAGTCGACGAGCGACCTGCTTAGCTGACTGATTTTGACACGGGAATGCATGAGACATTTTAGTAAAATGATCTGTGACTTCCAAAACATCCACACACTTTTTGTCAGTCTGTTCAGCAGTCCAGAAATCAATACAGACTAGTTCCATCGGTTCAGAGGTGAAAATGCTTTCAAGAGGAGCACGGTCGTTAGGCTCAGGTGTTTTTCCAACCACACATCGGAAGCAATTTCTCACATGATTGATGATGTCACGTTCCATCCCTGTCCAAAATAATCTCTGCCTGGCAAGAGAAAGCATGCGGGCCTGTCCCTGATGACCAGCCGAGTCATGTATGCCATTGAGGACTTGGGCCTTAAGGGAGTCTGGAACCACAATTTGGTGGATCGCCGTGTTCATTTGTCTGTCTTTCTTTACCTTGCACAAAATGCCATCCTTGACGGAGAGTTTGGGCAAGTGTCTTAGCAGTTTTGACACTCCGCGAGACTCAGCAGCACGCTCATGTCTTGTGGGTCTCCTGCGGCGCTGGATGTAATAGAGAGCCCTGCCTATGACATTATCCTGCTCTTGGAGATTAACAAGTTCACTCTTTGGTAGAGAGGAAGTCTGTTCGACACCAGCGACCTGAAAAACAGCTGGTCCTGTTCCTCTCACTTGGCCGACACCTCCAGTGTTGTGTGCATCCAACACTGCTGAGACGTCATGTGATGACAGGGACCCCTGAGAAGGAGGCTGGGTGATGACGGCTACTTCCTCGGACTGATCAACAACCACCTGGCAGTTATTAGTACACCTAAATGCATCTTGCACTGTTCTATCCACCATCCCAGACATGTGGTTCATTAAAAACGCATAAGGTTCAGTCACAAGACGGTGGCTCATGCACGATTGGACAAATGGCTCTCTACTTAATGCATCAGCGACCACATTCTTTGGACCAGGAATATAGTTCAGGTCAAAACTGTATGCTGCGAGCTTTGAAACCCACCTCTGCTCACAAGCATCCAACCTAGGCTTAGTCAAGATGTATGTCAATGGATTATTATCTGTCCAGACTGTGAAGCATCGCCCTTTTAGCCAATGGCTAAATTTGTCACAAACTGCCCATTTAAGAGCGAGAAACTCAAGTTGATGTGCTGGATAGTTCAGCTGAGAGTGGGAAAGTGTCTTGCTAGCAAATGCTACAGGTCTGGCCATCTTTCCATCAGGAGGCAACTGTGAAAGGACGGCCCCTATGCCATCAAAGGAGGCATCAACTGCAAGAATGAATGGAGCGCTAAAATCTGGATGTGCTAAAGTGACACTGTGCACCAGCTCATACATCAATGTTCCAAATGCTTCTTTGCACTTATCATTCCAGTCTGTTGGAGAGAGTCTGACATAGCCTTTTTTAAACTTTGGTTTGTGGCCTCTCCCTCTTTTGTGTGGTGTGGCAGGCTCAGCCACAAGGTTAAACAGCGGCTTAGCTTTGGCAGAACATCCCTCAATGAAATGGTGGTAATAGAGAACCATCCCTAAGAAAGACCGGATCTTCTTAGCACACGGTGTTTGCCCATCTTGCTCCATCAAGTCGGCTTCCTGCATATCATTTATAGCCTCCACTTTACTCGGGTCGGTCTTAACACCATCCTCACAAATAATGTGTCCCAGAAACTTGACTGACCTGCGTAGAAAGTAGCACTTCTTAGGGGAGAGCTTTAAGTTGTTGGCTGCAAGACGTGAGAAAACCATCTGTAGACGCTCAAGTGCAACCTGTTCAGATGGAGCATAGACCATGAGGTCATCCATGTAGCATAGCAGACTTGTGAAATTCTCATCTCCAAAGATGGACATCATCATTCGCATGAAAGTGGCAGGGCTGTTTGTCAAGCCCTGGGGCATCCTGTTGTATTCATGAAGACCGAATGGGGAGGAGAACTCTGTATATTTTCTGTCATCTTTATGCAGTCCGACATTGTAGAACCCTGACGTGAGGTCCATTGTGGAAAAGAACACATTTCCACCAAGCGCAGCAAGGGCATCTGTCTGATGGGGCAATGGATGTGCATCTTTTACTGTTCTTGCGTTCAACCACCTGAAGTCATTGCAGAGGTGAAGGTCACCATTTAGTTTGACAACAAGGACAAGGGGTGATGAGTATTCACTCTGAGATTTGCGAATGATTCCTAATTCCTCCATGTCATTCAGAGCAGTCCGTAGCTTGTCATAGTGGCATGGCGGAACCCGCCTGTATGGAAGTCTGAAGAGCTTGTCATCAACCAGGTGTATTCTGTGCACAAAATCCACTGCCTCGCCACAGTCCATTTTGTGCTTCGAAAATGTTGATTCATACTGCTCAATGATTTTCATCAGCTTATCTTTCCACTCGAGAGAGATTTCACAAGATGAGAGGTCCAAATCCTGCAAACCCATGTCACTCAACACGCGGGACATCTCCTCCTCTGACCTTGGCTCAGGTGACGGGCTCTGTGTGTACTGTGCACTGGATTGGATGCGAACTGGATCTGGTAAATCCTGCACTGAAAGACAGGGGGACACATCAGCAACCTTTGCATTTTTTTTTAAGGGTGAGTGGCTTTTCAGTGGGGTTTACAATTTTGACAGGAACCCAGCCATTTCCCCATAAGGACGTGACAACCCTCCCCACCAGAATTTGTGCAGGTCTGGCTTTTGACTGGGAGGGCTCAATGATGACTGTACTCCCTACTGCAGAGACATCAGACTCAGGTCATTTCGCCCACACCAAACTTTCAGACATTGGCTGCAGAGTTACACATCTTTTCAGTTTTGCCGTGCCAATTTTGTTAGTTACTGCTCCACCTTTGCATTCATCTGAGGAGGACAGCAGAGACATCAACTTGGGCAAACTATCACTCTGAAAACTTGTCACAGGAGATGTGATATTTTGGCAACTTATAGTTTTTTTCATCTGCAAAATGAGCCACTTGATGGCATTGCTGCCGAGAATCATTTCATCAGTCTGGCCTGGCACAACTAGAACAGGAATTATTACCTTATAGCCATAAACTGATGCAGTAAGATCATACATGGCAGATGGAGTAACAAGGTGACCACCACAACCAACTATGACAAAGTCTTCGGTTGATTTCCTTTCCATGTTAGGGACAGATTGTGAAAGTCTTATGTCAGCTGCCTCACTAATTGTGTATGCCATAGATCCACTGTCCACTAATGCTTTGAGAGCTTGTCCATTATTGGTGGTCACAGCTGTGTGGAATAGACTATCAGTCTCTGGGAGTCTTTTGCAGCCTTTGTACAATCAGTGTCTTATTTGATGGCACCATGCTGCTGTAGGTGTCATACAATGTTTCACAATCATCAATGTCTTTCATATCCAAGGTGGGAGGCTCACTCACATAATCTGCACTATCCTCCCTCTTGCGCAGATCATTCAGTTTCCCTGCTGGTTGTAGTGAGGAGGACGTCTCCCCTCTGGGCACTCACGTCTTGGGTGGCCAGGTAAGTGACACTGGAAGCAAAGTTTGTTCTCTCGACAGTGTATGAAAGCAGAGTGAGAGCTGTCATTACATATAGAACAAGGCATGTCCATAAAGCCCTCAATCTTTGGTGGCTTGTTGCTAGTATATTGCCTCCTATTAGCTTGAGCATACCCAGGGGCCTGGAGCAACACCTTCTCCAGCATGCCAATCAACCTCTCGAAAGCGGGGGTGTCCTGGCTCACAGCTTGTGCCTGTTTGGGAATGTCTGACACTAAAGCAGCATTAGTGTTCACCTCAGCTACATTAATGTTTATCCTGCCTCTCTCTGTGGAAGACCTCAGTCCCTTCTCTAAATGGTATTCATCTAACACTTCCTGAACTTCTCGTGCTGACCATTTATCAATTGTCTTGGACCTAAATGTAAGAGCTAAATCTCTGCTGGGGCGGTGTCTGATGAACATACGTGTGACTTCAATACTGGGATTATCAAACACCTTACCCTGTTCCCTAAGACAACTGTCAGCCACATCGACAGCTCTGTTTAGTCTGAGCCAGTACTCATATGGGTCCTCTTGTTCTTTTGGTAGAGTGGAATAAAAGTCAGCTAAGGGCACAGAAGAGCAATGGCTGGAGCTGAAATGTTTGCGGAGGAGTCCATAGATGGCCTGTGGGTTCTCTTGGACATCGATTCCACTATTTCTTATCCCAAACTTCACAACATCCTTTGCTCTGCCCCTCAGGTGAATCAGAATTTCTTCAGCTTGATGCTCTGGCTGGATACTGCTTTTCCTGATGTAATTTCTCATCAAATCCTCCCATTCATCAACAGGCAGTGTGTCTGAACTCTCTCCTCTGAACACAGGTGGGTCTTTAACTCCTCTCTGAGTGACTAGCTGGACTTGGGAGAGATCCAGTGTTTGGCTGGGGGAGTGTGTCTTTTTTAATGCATGTTTCTTCATGACTCGTGTGCGCAGCAGCTGTAGTGTTAATGCGTGACATAATGCTATCAGCTAGCTGCTGCACAATAGTGCTCATTTGGTCAGCTAGTCTCACATCATCAGGAGGGTTGGGGACTGATGAGCTAAAGCACTGTGGTGTAGATAACTCTACTGTAGGCTGGATGGAAGGTGTCATCACATCTCCATTTCTGATAGGACTGTGCACTGAATCCCCCACCTTAAAGTCACCTAGTGAAAATGGAACAGGTGTGCTACATAGCCCTCTACCCCTACCAACATTGAAAGGAGTCATTTCAAAGGTATTACATCTACTGGAACTCATGTTTTATCGATAGTAAACCAAAATAAAATGACAAGTTCAAAAGAATAAGGCTTATATCAACAAAATAAACCTGAGAGTCCAACACAATGAAGGAATTGAAGCTCCAAAACGTTGCAGCGGGGAGAAGACATCCACCCTGGTCCAGCGTAGTCAAGAACGGGTCACGGCACCAATGTAACCCCGGTGTAATGTCCCCTCAGCAACAGACCACTCAGAGCTGGTGATTACTTCAGTTTATTCCATACATAGGCTACCTGCATTGCAATGGACACATACAATGGACACGTGAGCTGGGTTTCTCAACAGATCCTCACGCGGTATCTAAATCTCCTTTACAATCCAATAATCAACAACAACAATAATGATCGTATAGTGGTAGTATAACAATGTGAAACATTAAACATAAACAAACTGGTGTACAAAACTCACATACCTGCATTGCAATGGACACATACAATGGACACGTGAGCTGGGTTCTGTTGGAGATAGCACCACGCTCACGTTAGCCTATTAGCTCAATTAGCTATTGACGAACACATTAATCAATCATATAACACAAATAGCGAATCACACAAAAACATGTTGCTGTGAGCATTAAACGACTAACATTAAACTAAACAAACACAACAAAACGTTATTGTCCTAATAAAATAATAACATACATTAGCACCTTACTCTCAACAGATCCTCACGCGGTATGAGAACCTCCCACAATCCATTGCGGTAACAAAGCTACAGCAATGCAGGCACACGTTTGTAACACCAGATGGCGTAATTCTCCAATTTATCCTGGATTTTACACCGACCATTATAACTCTGTTACATATGTTCAATCAGAATTTACTTTAAAATAAAAAATTCTATATTGATTCTGACTTTTCTACATCCAACTCACAGGTTGTATCATTGCTTTGAGAAAAAATATTATTAATTTACCCCTTTTAGAAGTGAAGTTATAGTCATTTGTTCTGGGAATGTCATTTTCGAGCCTGAGACCTGAAGAACAGGCTCGGGCTTAACTGTAAGATATTTGCTCAGCTGCCTCTGGGTTCATATTGATAGGACGTACGCCAGGGATTCCAGATATTCCGGATGAGTTAAGTGTGTGGTGGGTCAAATCCGGTCAAAACATCTGGTTTTACATCCTCATAATTTAATCAATAAACTTACTGGAAAATGGACAATACTTTGTTTACACACTTGCTGAGTATAGCAGGATGCAGGGACAGTGTCTGTGTTGTTTGAGAGGAAGCATATTCTCCAACAGTCATTACTCTGGATACAACCAGTTGAAGGTGTTTCAGAGCGAGATCCAGGATATGCAGCTTACTATGAAGAGGATTCAGAGGGAAAGTCTTCCACAGCCTCAACTACCTTTAATACAAATGCAAAACCATTGACAAGACATGAAAAGCCACATATATGTAAAGTTGGTCTAAATGAGTCACCATCAGCATAAGAAAGCTGCGGCAGACTGTCGAGCTTCCATGTAAAATGTAATCAGAATGGATCCTGGGCCTAAAAGCTTTGCTACTTGTATTCAGGACATGATATTTGAGCTCTTTGAGAAATTAATACAGGACAGCACCAATGAGGCGAAGCTGCCAACCTGAAAACACTCTTTGGCAGGTTGAGCCGATGTCAGGTGGAGGGGCTGGACAAAATGCTTTTTGGCATCCGAATATCCAAAGAGAATGACTGCTGCACTTTGTAGCATTAATTTCTGCTGTGAAAATGCTTTAACTGGACCATTCAGACCGGAATGAAGTTCAGCTAAAAACAGCAAAAGGTTTCCTTGAGAGGAAGATAAACACTCAGAATTAAATATCAATATTAATTCAAATGTAACCCATCCACAAATGGGTTATCAGCATTTCAAATATGCTATGATTCAAACGATTCAAAATACACTTTTAAAACCTTTTTCTCTTATTTTTTCCAAAGCGTGCATGGCCATTATTTCGGTTGCCTTCTTGGTGGATCGCATACCCTGTACAGAAAACAACAGAGGCCAGTGAAAAGATTGGATTCAAATGTTGGTTTGAATCCTTCTAGGCAGACAGAAGGTAATACTAGGGTCATGAGAAAACCTTTGAAGATAGAAGCCTAAATAACAGAATTGTTGTGGTTTGGCACTTACCCACCCAAGGTTTGCATAGCTAGGGCAAACGCATGGAGTTCTGAGGTCAATGATGTATCACATTCTTGACTAGTAGGCTATAGTGACAGATATAAACAGCTAACTGTTGTATAAACTTATGTACATGAGTTGGTTGATTTCTCAAAAATAAGGAGCAGTGGCTAAGGTGGTTTATAGTTGTCTAACATCAGAGGGAGAGAGGTTTTATCTCAAGTAGGAGGCAACATACTCACTTAATACTCCAAACTGCCCCTTTCTAAGGAATTTAAAGAAAATGTGAAAGAAGAAAAAAGTCTATGATCTATCAAGGCATATTTTGCACATATCCGTTGTGCCCCCAGTCTATAAATTGCTGTCATAACACAAGTTGTTAAATGAGATCTTTGACATATGGTTACATGATTCCTTTTTATTTTACTTGGTTGGTTTTGTTTATTAACCAAAGAGGGTTAAGCCCGAGAGACCCCGGTACCGGGGCACTGCCGCAACATCTTGCAGGAAACAGTGTCTCAGGGCATGAATGTTTTATATCCATGTAAGGGGAAGAAACTCATCTAACTGATCATTATTTTATTTATTTTACCACAATGCTAACGCTGAGCCTCTGAATTAGCAACGAGCGAACAATGCTAACAGATGACTGCACCGAAATTCACTCACAAACCTTATTATTTATCTTTGCTGCACATCCAACACATCGTGAGGTGACACATAATCGAAGGGTACCCTCATTATCACTCAATTATATGAAATCGCAACTTTATAAACAAAACAGACACCAAAACATGTGGCGCTAGGTAGCTAAAAATGCTAACATGGCTCACCTGTGTCGTAGTAGTCTGGTCAAACGTGGTCTTCAATGGCATTAAACGATAAAAATGCTGCTGAAGTTAATCCATAGTTTAATCCAATGTGTCTGTGTCCCTTTGAAATGATTTCTGATAATCCATGAGCAATAAACCTGCATTTCGGTTTCCAGATGTCAGCTTCACTCTCATGCAAAACTGCATGCTCAAAGCCCACACCTTTTTGTTTTTGTTTTACCTGTGAGTGGGGAGATTCCCCTTCGATTCTATTGGCTCTAACGGTCAGAAAGAGATGTCAATCACCAAAATCGACCAATGGGTTCCAGAGAAATGGTAAAAACCCCCATTTCCACCCCAAATCACCTCAGAGGTGGAGTTTTTTGGAATAAACCTCTCTAAAAAAGTCAAATGTCACTTGTTTTACCAAACACTAAAGTTAGGTAATGAAGGTGCTCTTTAACAGGGAACGCATGAATTAAACAAAGAGAAGTTAGGCCACTCTTATGGCAAAATGTTATAAAGCTAAAGAAAGTCAGATGGTTATTCTAAGATACTAAAAACACACACTGTTTGTGTCAGTTGTTAATCCAGCTCTATTTCAAAATGTACAACCATGATATTTCTGTATGATCAACATTTCTTTTTTTTACCATTTTATGAATAGAGTGCTATGGATATTTAGAAAAAGATAAGAAATATAGTGTTTCCCTCCTTCATTGTACTGTGATTTAGAGCAACGGAGAACCTGCCGTACAGAAATGCTTACCTCCCTGTCTTAATTTGACTTCCCATCAATCTTTCTTTGCATTTGCAGCCTGCCCCACTTGCGGCCCGCCTCTCTACCTTCATCATTTATTGTTATACAGTTCCAGGAAAGATACAATGGTCAAGTTTGTTGTTGATTTTTTTACTCTTGCCATTCCCTCTTTCTTTGACTTGATTTGAGGACAATAAATCTGCAATAAAGCCATGCTTTCCCCCCTCCGTTTCTTCATTTTATTATGTTTCCAGCCTGCCTCTTTGCTTGAACTGCACCTTTAAGACAATAACGTTGTGGCTCCAATTGTGTTTCCTCATATAGAGTTGCTGCTGGCGGACTACCTTTTCTCTAACATCTGTCAGAGGGCCCCAGCAACCCTTAGGTAGCGGGGAACCAATATCAATGGAGACCTATACAGGGGCATGGTCTGAAATAGTCCACGGTGTATTACAGCCGGGAGAGGGGCTACGCAGCCACGCACACTTAATAGAACACAGCTTTGGAGCTAACACACATACACACACCAACAAAGATAGACACAGGTATTAGAGCCCGAGGAGAAGCTCTCTCCAACCTCATTACATCCACAGGCCGATATAGTGTCTTTTATATCCACAGGCACAGAGAGGCCTAAGAATGTGTCAGTTTGTGTTTGTGTGTGTGAGAGAGAAAAGGCATGTGTGAGAGCTTGGATTCAACATGCATATACAGTACAACACTATTATTCCTGAAATGGAATGGCGAGAAAGCCAGGAGAAGCTTCAAGCTGCACGTGACCAATCTATCTCAGCAGCTTGTTGATATTCTGTATCCGACAGCTACATGTTGGAGGCAGCTATTTGATTCTCACTTTCATTTCTTCCTCTTCGGTCAAGTTCCCACCCTCTTCTCTTAGGTTTGCTTGCAGACTCAGGGTCATTTCAATTTAGCTCTTTGGCCCTGGGCATCCGAGAGCTACACTGCTAAGGTAAATCGAGCCAGTGCTCCTAGCTCCATATACTGTATGAGTGTGTGTGTGTATGTGTTGTGTGTGTATACACGTGTTGTGCATGTGCCGGATATTTTTTCGGTTTTATTGGACTTGGTGGTCAGCGGCAAAGGAGAAGTCAAAAGGCAAACGTTTTTTGTTTGAGTTGTGAGTGAGAATATATGAGTGAAGGAGAAGAAAAATGTGTGTGTGTGTATGTCAGAGATAGTAAAAAGGTGCAAATACAAAGCAACTCAGCCTCTCTGCACTTGATTAAGTGCCCACTTAGCTTGTACTTTGAAAAGTGGACAGTTGCCGTCATTAGGCGCGTTCACACCCGCAGTACTTTTTCCCACTTTAGTTCCGATATAGTTTCGAAATGTTGCGTTCACACCAAAAAGAGCCGGAACTAAAATTTGTTCATGAGAACCTTTTCACCCCTGCTAGAGAGCAGGGACTTTCGTGGGAGAAAAAGGTTCCTATTTCTGATTGGCTGGGCGGATTGCAAACCACGCCCCGTAAAACTCCCAAAAAGTTTGTGAAGCCGCCATTTTATTATCCTCGCATAGCATTATTAGCATTAGCCCAGCGCAGAAGAAACGCAGAGAGACTAACTATGGCAACACAAAATAAAACATGGGAGCGGTGGAGATGAGGAGGTGTCGGCATTCTGGCGATTTACTCGGAAGGCTTCAGTAGAAGCTGCTGGGAGTCCCAGCAGCTTCTACTGAAGCCAGTCCCCAACTCCGGGGACTTCCGGCCGGGGACTTTGGGCGGCAGTATACGCCGTGAAGTGGTTTGCGACCTGCCAGTAAACCCAAAGCAGAAGAAGAAGAAGTGACGTCAGCGGCTTCATTTGCCTAATCCACCCCTCAGGGACTTATTCCGGTGTGAACGCGATCTGTACTTAGTTCATGAGAACTAAAGAGTTCTCATGAACTAAGTTCTCATGAACCTTTGTGGGAAAAGTACTGCGGTGTGAATGCTCCTATGGTCGGCTAACATGAGCTACTTCATTTTTTAAAGCCAGAAAACTAGAGAGGTATTTTTCAAACGTGAAGTAATTAATTGTAAAGTCTGGAGCTGATCCATAGTCAATCAATGGGACTTGGATTTAATCTGAGAGAGTTGGAAATGTTAACTAATATGTTGGACTGTCTCGAACGACAGTAATAATATGTTTAAGTTATAAAAATATGCTTGGTTCCCCTAGAAACCAAAAGAAAACAATAGAATTTCAGAAAAAGCAGACAGTAAATTATAATGTTTCCCTGATCTTGGTTTGCCTTTTTGGATTCCAATTCACTTTAATGCATAAAAGGCTTTCCCAACCCCTTTCTCTCCCTGAGAACACTGCAATGGCTCTCTGGCTCCCAATCAAATGCTCACTTCATTAGCCATCTCTTCTTTTCTCCTCATGGAGCAGGGCAGAGACACACAGGCAGTGTACACTCACATCCCCATCGCCCAGTCAACCCCCCAACACACACACAAACACACAGAGCGGTTTTGACTTTAAATAATGAGGGAGCTGTCACATTCGGATCAGTGTCTGTGCCACGGCATGGCCTGGTGGTCAGCAGGACGGATGGGAGTAAGTGGCTTGCGGCTGACACCCTCTGGACGCAAAGGAAGGAAGAGGGGAGGGAGGGGGAGGAGATGAGGTGGGTGGTGTCTGGAGAGACTGGGGGTGTTTCTCAATGTCAAGGAAGGATGCTTCAGAGACACTATTTCAAGGATGCTACGTCATCGAGTCCCGCAGAAGGATTGTTCCAATGTCCAGGCTCCTTGGAATTCAACCGAGCCCCGGCGTCCTTCGTAGCGAGACATTTTGTGGCTGCATATGTGTATCCACCACGGTCTTAAAATCCCCACAATTGCTTTGCACGGACCAATTTCCAAAATATGTGGCGGAAAATGTAAGGCGGGGCCTCTTATATGACGCACACCTGCACACTTGCTAGACTGTTCCATTCTTCGTTCTCCGTATGCCAGGAATGATCCTAGCTTCTGAAGGACCTGACTCGGAAGACTTGTCCTACCAAGGAAGCGTCCTCGACATTGAGAAACACCCATGGACAGAACTGTGGCCTGCCGTCTGCCTAGCATCCAAAGCCAGAGGGCTAAAAGCAGGGGGTGTTGAGTAGGGACTAAACGTAGAGGAGAGGAGACAAGAAAAGGGAGGTTAAGGAGAAAGGATGAGTAATGTAAAGGAAGGAAGAAGATCAGAGAAAACAAGACACAGAGATAGAAAAGAAAAAGAAAGAAGCGATTAAGACAAAAGAGGAACGGAAAGCTTTCAAGAACATTTGAAAAGGAAAGGAAATGAAAGGGAAAAAACTAAAATCTCAGAGATTGGAGGGGGGGGAAGAAAGTGGAAAGGAAAGGAGGGAAAGGAAAGGAAATTGGAAAATATGAGAGGGGAGGAGAGAATAAGCAAGGTAATTGGAGATAAAGGAGATAGGAGGAAAATAAGAGGGACATAATAAGAGACATTTTAAGAGTGAATGGGGAATAAAGGAGGAGACAAGATAAATGAAGAGGAAAGGATGGAGAAGAGAGGAAGGAGACAGTATGCGAAAATAGAAGAGAAAAAACTATAGAAATGGGAAGGAAGGCCTTTAAAAGAAAGGTAGAACAAGAGAAGAGAATAAGAAAGCAGATAAGTCGCAAGTAAATAATAGAACAGAGACGAGGAAGGGGAGAAAAAGAGAAGGAAATTGAAGAGGAAAACAAAGCAGACAGGAAATGATGGGACAAAACAAGGCAAACATGGAGAGGGGTCTGCCTGCAGACCTCCACTCTCAGGACAGTTCCGGTGCAGACCTCCACTCTCAGGACACCTCCACTCTCAGGACAGGAAGTACACGCTAAGAATTCCAAAATAAAATCACCACTATCAGTACAGTGCCACTTTCCAAACAGGAAATGCATGCAAATACAAAATAAAATCGGATCGTGACACTTATTATATACATATGTATATATCTATATATATATACGGACACCTTGTATTGTTGTTACTATCAGTACAGCCGCAGCGCCACTTTCCGAACAGGAAATGCACGCAAATACAAAATAAAATCGTACTGACACTTATTATCTATAGTATAAGTCCCCCACCCCAACGCAGCACACCCTCCCGGCCATCAGAGTCGAACCCGCAGTTCGGAGGAACCGACCGCCAGAGCACCGGCACTAGGCCGGGCCGGCGTGGAGGCCTTCCGACAGTGGGTCGCGTTTGCCATTCGATCAGTGAGAGGAGAGGAGAAAAATGCAACAAAAATGGTCCAAATCCGTTAATATACAGTATGGATGAGTGGGGGGCGGGCTGGATACAGGCCGTGGAGGGACACCCGAGACCGGGCAATGTCCCCGGTAGAATCCGGGTGAAATAGCCTAAAAAATAATAAAACCGGGGAAAAGTGAAAAAAAGTGTCCGAAAATAGGCACTCGTGAGGCGGGCAGAGTCCCCTGTCAACTCCCGTTACATTCCTCCATGGTGTCATTTGAGCGAAAACTTTTACGAGAACCAGGCTGGGGCGGTCAAAAGGGCTTGACCAAGGCCGACCCAAAGTGCACGGTGGGCGGACTCATCACCTCCTTGATGAGTCTCCATTGTGATTTGAAAACTTCCATCAAACGAGTCCTTCGGTGGGGCGGGAAAAAAAAACGCGTCATAATCGTCACTTCCTGTACTGACAGTGGAGGTGTCCTGAGAGTGGAGGTCTGCACCGGAACTGTCCTGAGAGTGGAGATCTGCAGGCGGGCTCCCATGCAAACATGAGTAGAGGCTGAAATAAATTCTAAGGAAAGGAGATTAGAGTTATGAAAAGAAGAGGACAGAAAGAGAAAGGAGAGATGAACAACAGGCAACAAGGAAACGAAGGAGATAAAGGAAATGGAAAGAGAAATTATGGTGAGGGATAAGAAAAACAGACACACATAAACAGAGAAGCTGTGAGGGAAGATGGTTCTAGAGTTAATTCCACCCAAATAATGGTGCGAAGCGATACCCTGGAGACAATAGACAGAGAATGAATAAAGGGTTGGGAACAGAGAGGATTGCAAATGTGGCTGTTTGTCCGGTAGAGGTCAGAAATCATTAGCTTCACTGCTGCTGGCTGACGCCTC